>NW_023276509.1:0-73994 GCF_013357705.1 Chelonus insularis | reverse complement strand
AATAATTTAATATTTATAATTAATAATATTAATAATTTATAAGTAATTATTTAATTATTTATAAATAATTCATTATTTATAAATAATTTTTTTTGAGCTAGAGAATTTTAAATAAATAAAAGATTGTGTTGAAGAAAATAAAGAGTGAATTTTTTAGGGATTTTATTTTGTTCGATATCAAAATCTCGATGTACCACGCGAAATTTCGTGTGCAATAAAAGCAAAAGGAATGTATAAAAAAGCAGCAATGGAGATAAAGTGCGGTCAGAAGACGAAGCAAGGGATGCTCAGATAATTAACGTGTTGCATCGTAGTGTATAATACACAACAGCGGTGTAGGAGCAGACGAATACCAATCCAAAGTAGCGGTAGACAAACAGTAGTGGGTAGAAAACTTACTGAGGGCCATAACCTTGCCGAGAGTTTATTTTCCTTTGAATTTACAATCCTCCTTCAAATATCAATAATATAACCTTTTTTCTTTCATCATCATCATCATTATTATCATGTTTTTTGTGTAAAAAATACATTTGATCACTTTGAGTGGGTTTGTTGTTTATTATTAAAATGAACTCTAGTCAGATACATTTCCGTAATATGACTAACATCAGTCTGCGTGAGTGGTCCAGAATTAAATTGTGCAATTAAGATAAATGATGATATGACTGACCTCGTAATAATAAAACAGTCAAAGAAGTATTCACTGCTGGATATTTAACAGCTGTGATATCATTGTCGGGATCAAATTCGTCCAAGTTTGCAAGAAAGATAAATTAGACGGAAGGGGTTCTTTTCATCGTTTTTGGGGATTTTTTTCACCTCTTTTGTGTTTTGGTATGAATTTACCTCGACTCAGACCTCTTAGCGAGAGTGTGGTACAAGTCGACCAAGCGATACTGTTATTCGTTGTAAAAAAAAACTCTTGAGGTTATCCCCCTTCTCTCTTATTCTCACAGGATTTTTAAACAAGCGAACTGGCACGAATCTCTTGCACGTCGTCGTAAGAAGTAATGCGAAGCATATCTGTCTTTTAACCTACTCGACGCTTCTGTTCTTTTCATTATGTATGGGTGAAAAACACTTGATAGAGACTGCTTGAGAATCAAAGTAGATGAAAAAATTTCATTTGGATTTTTTAGTATCAAATATTTATTTTTTAATAATCATTTTCTATGCTGTATTTTTAAAAATTAAAACTTTTTTATTTTTTTCCGATTTTATTACTGCAAATCTTAGTGTTTTATTTCAACACATCGTTTTTAAAACACTTGCAAACGTTTTAAAAACGAGATAATGTTAATCAAATAGGTGACGTCATATTAAAACACTTTTAATGTGTTAGAATAAAAACACTAAGATGTGCAGTAACAAAATCAAAACAAATTCACTTGGTAAAAAGATGCTGTTATCAACACAAGTAGTTACAGCTAGTCGTGAAAACGATCAGACAAAATTTTCTTCCGATGAGAAATTTTTCTATCAGGTATCCTAGAAAATGACCATAATAGAACCACTTCAATTTTCTCTAAAGCTTTCAAACACATATCACAGATGTTTTACTTTCTATTTCGACAACAGTTGAATGTTTATCACAACCAGTTGCCCACTGGTGTTATATAAAAAGTACAACGTCGATAACAAGTGCTGAAAAACTTCAGAAAACTGAAGTGGTTTCTACGAAACATCGTTTTTTATTTAAACTTTCCCCTGGTTTTAATCACTTGACTTCCGATAAAACTTCCTTAGAAAATGTAACGACAATTACTTTTTTGTATTTTAATTCTGGCTTCCTGAAGCCATTAAACTCATTTATAAATTTTTTTTTTTATAAGTTGTTTAATTATCTCTAATATCCCAAAAAAAAAAATTTTTTATTAATCTTTCTTTGATTTTAATTAAATTAACAAGACTAGTTGTTTAGTGACCACTAATTATTTTTATCTTTCAAAACAACTTCCCTCTTCTATTAATTAATCAGTATAATTTTTTTCTTATCAATGAATTAACTATCATTGCCAAAATTATATCACTTATTTTCTCACAGTCTAAAGATTGATAAAACATTTTTTAATTGTATAGAATTCTTTTAAACCTTATTATAATTCCATTATTTATTTCTTAATTTGTATATTAGTTGCATTTACTATTACCTCAGTTAAGAAATTTCAATTTTAGATGAGTTAAATATTGATACCATCAGAATTCAGGTATTGAAAAAGAGTTGAAGAAAATAGTGATAATAATTATAATATGATAGATAATTTTACGCAACAATGAACATGATGCAACAAGTTCTTCTTTATGTGTAATCACTTTAAATAATTCATTAAAAATTAGAGTTATGTAAAAAAATTTATATTGCATGGTTTTTTTTAATATAAATCGATTTTCAGAGACACGCATCATTAGTTATCAATATTTTTATATACTGTAAATCGAAGATGTATATGTCGGAGCAAAACTACCGATACTTGGGTATGAAATGGCAGGAATCTTGTGTGAAATAAAAATCAAAAAATAGAGAAGAAAAATAATCAATGATTGGAATGTGAAATACGTATTGGGATGTTGGATGCGCAATCATCTTTTATAAAATATCACGTCGCTTGTTAGATGTATCGGTCGGTTTTTTTTATTGATCGGTTTGATATATAAAAATAAATAAATATCAAATGTTGAAGAATCAAAATAAAAAAATTCTAGAAATTTATTGTTTATTTTTAATGATAAGTTTCTAAGAGATTCAAACGATTATCTTTATTAACCAGTTAATCTATAAATCTCAAAGTAATTCAAAGATGATAAAATTTGATGTTGAATCTTTCAATTCACTCCGAATATGATATTAGCACAATTTTATATTTATCAAATTTTATTTTGCTGTTGGAAGTATAATAAAACTTGTGAAATTTTTTTTTTTAGTTAAATAGTTCAAGTATAAAATAAGATTAAGTATTTTTTTTTATCATCAGATTAAAATTATATTAATAGATTTGTGATTATTCATATCAATTTATGATTTAAAAATTTATCTACAACTTTTAATGATCCAATTTGTACTTTTTTATTAATACAAAATTAATATTTAATTGATATCTAATCGATGTTTAAATTCTAAAAATAATTATAATCCGAAATATTATTCACAATTATATATAAAACTAACAAATCGATGTTAATTTTTTTTGAGTATATTTTTATGTTATCAATCATTCACTTTTATCTTATCAATCAGAATATTTACCTTTCTATCCAACATAACTCACTGGCTGTGAGTAAATAAGACATTCATAACCACCCTTAAAAAAAAAAACTAATCCCCAACAGTAAATAGAAAAAAAAATGTCACAGATTGAAGGTATGTGTCCAGTAACAATGTAATGTGTGAAAACATAACAATAAATTGACATAATAAAAATCCTTGAAGTAAATCAGATTTTATGCGGAACCCAGTTGTTATAATATCAACAGAGAAACAGTCATAATGCTGAGAAATACGCGCATATCTTGCCACTTATAAGGACAGGTGTAATAGCGTCACGGTAGAGAATTGCTTTGGTTCAACGCACGGACCTCTCAAAGTAGTGTTGAGGTATGTTTATAGCTATAGAAAATGTAGACGATATGATGGAAGAATAATTCAAGATTTATCTCATTCAACTCAATGTTTTCAATCGTCTACACATTACTAAATCACGTATAAGTTCAAGTCCGTTAATGGACACGTAATTTGTTCGTGGGTTGAATTTCAATATTTTTCCTTTTCAGACGTCTGATTCAAATGCACTAGACTCTGGTCTAACAACTCAAGCGTTAGTTTTATGAGCGCATTTCGTACATATACTGCTGAAGTGCACTTGAATGTCTTTACTTGATTTTTTTCTTTCACCACTTCTTATTGCCGCCTTACTTTGCCTTGCATTATTTCTGGCAGACGTAAATTTACACGACAAAGTCCTCTAGTAAAGTGACCAAGGGGTCCTCGTGTGTGTATGCAATGATAACAACTTAGAGTCTGTGCGGTCACTTTTCCCATGGAAATAAATGTTACTAAGTTAAAAGTCAAGTTCTTTATCTTAGTTTGCTTCAACAATTATTTTCCTATTGAGAACTCTCAAACTATCTACATAAAGTCCCTCTTCTCATGTTGTGTTTCTTTGCTTTTTTTTTTCTTCTTCTCAATCTTTTGTTTATTGTTTTCATTCATTTATCTTTCTCTCCTGAGTCGGCGTAGACATTAATTAAAGTGAAAAAAAAAAATTTGGTAAATTATCGACTGAGCTGGGGTTATCTGAGGTCATTGCAATAGGTTGAATGTGTATACAAAAGTCAGGTAAATGTAAGGATGATTAATTGTTTGAATAGAATATTTTATATTTATTATTCACTTCTATAATCATATTTATTACTCAAACAATTGATAATACATCAATCGAAAATTGTGTAATTTATTTTATTTATAAAATCATTGGCTTAATTTTGGTAACAAACCTTAGACTTCTCAACTCTAAAAGTATTATAAGCATTAAAAAAATCGTAATAAAAGAATTTTTCTTATTTTATCTGAGTTGAAATTCCCTTTAAACTGATAATAAAAATATGGTAAATCTTCAACTTGCTCCTCAAAAAGTATTTTAGACAATTTCCTTTATAAATTTCTTACCAAAACTATAAGCTGTCAAAGAAAAAATTATTTTCAAAGTGCAAGCTTCTAAATAATCGCATCATAATTATACATAAATCGTTTTAAAGTTGAAAGCAAATTTTTGTTTATTAAAAAAAAAAAATGCTATAAGTGTGGTAATATAAAAATAAAAAAAAGAATCAAGAATGATTAATATCTGGAATCAATTAACTTTAACCTAGATTCATGCTGTCACAAAAAATTTGAGTTCATCATCATGAGATAATCATTAATATTCTTTGTTACTTCTTTGTCTAGATAACACGCTGCTTTAGATTAATCATCTAGCAAATATTTAAATAGACGAATAATCATAAACAACATCAATTCTTTCTTTAAAAAAATCTTTGAAGTTAAGTATAGACTACTTTTGAAATATTAAAAATACTAGCTAATAATAAGTTGAGGCTGAATGATTGTGACTTATAACATAGTTATTGACTGTTTTGATAAAATATATTTGTTAGTAAATTTATACAACTCTAGGGCAGAGATCATGGATTTAATTGATTTGTTAAATCGATGTTGACACAAGAAATAAGGTCAAAAATGAAATCAATATGTTTATGATTTAACTTATTATTATTATCTAAGTAAACATAGAGTCTGGTTCTCAGCACTAATAACCGTAGGCATTAAGTATAGAGCTATCAGAACTGTCAATGCTAATAGCAAATCTATTAGAAGTCAATTCAAGTGACTTTTGAATTGAGAAAAAAAAAGGACAAGCTATTAAAATTTCTAGTGTGATATTGACATTTAATATTCTATTATTAACTGATATTAATCATAATATTTGAAATATTCTTAAATAATATTTATAAAAGTTTTTTTCTTTTGTTGTCACGTTACAAAAAAGCATAAAATTGATGTTAATGAGAGAATTGATGTTGCTGGAGATCACAAAGTATTTAATTAATTCATGATTAAATCCAACTTGGTCTATAATAAAAATATTATTTACTTGAACCCGTCCAACAATGTTTTGATTTATTATCATCACTATGAATATTAATTATAATTAATCATATATTTAAATCCCATCGTGTATTTTCATCAGACGAACTAATTTGTTATTTAAAACACATTACGTACTTCTATTTTTTCCCTGGTCGATGAGTAATCTTTGACTACCTCAATAATTTATTCGTTCTCACGATTTAATATTATTTTAGTTATTTATTGGGATGAAAATTTCTCAATCATCTGAATAATTTGATCATTTGATATTTTATCATCTAGATTTTTTATACATACTTTCTCCTTTTCCAAGCTTTCTGGCTGTGCTTCGAGTCTGAGTTACCATGAAACTTTTTTTAGGTAGCAATAAATATAGAGCTGAATACATTTTAAAAATGTATGCATCCATCTGTGACGTAAAGCACAGACATGAAGTTAAAATTTAGTAAAAAGTATTTTTATTTAATTTATAAATAAAATATTCTTGCATTCATTTTTTTTTATTATAAAAATGATAATAATAAACTTCTTAATACTACTAGAATATTATATAGAACAATGATTAAGGTCTATTTTGTATTGAAAATTCAATCTATTAAAGTCTAATGTCTTAATTAATAGTTTTCTCATTAACTAATAAATAATGATAATTTTTTAACTGTCGAGCATTTGATGGGTTTTATTTCTTAAAGTGCTTATGGTTTATGTTTCAGAGTAAAGATAGCATCATTCTTTATAGACAACATGTACACTGTGCATATTATATTATACATAGATATATCTATAGATGGAATTGATATACAATATAAAATACAGAGAATTAAGATAACTTGAATTAATAATTATGTATATTAGTCATAATTTGTTACATTCCAAGTAAGACTTATATTTAATTATGTGGTAGAGGAAATTAGGACAAAATGGCTTCTTAAAAATTTTATTAATTCGTTGTAATAAAAATAGTCTAGTCAGTATAGAGAAATTTACTCAATTTTAAATAAATTTTTTTAGGGAATTATTTTTTTCTATTGCGTGACACTGCCTAGAGCACTGTCTCGTTTAGATACATGGGAGCATCAAAATGTGCGACAAAAATTTAAAAAAACTCGTTTTCACTTTCGAGCAATTTGTGAATTGTATTATGTATGGTTAAGAAAATTTCATTTCTGATCATTTATGAATTCTTTAAAGTCATTTATTATTTCTTTGCTTATTTAGTTTTAAATTTAAAGTTTTAAAAAAATATGCATTATGGCAAATTCTATTAAATTTGCATGTTTTTTTCTTTTATTTTGAAATATAATGATACTTAATCAATGCCAAGTTAGTTTATATATTTGGCATAAATGTATCTTCCGATTAAAAAGAAACTTCGAAAAGTTTATTTTTTGATGAGTTACGATTAATTGTTTGAAAAACAGTTGTACTTTTGATATAAACAATTAAAGATCTCGAGAACTATTAGTCGTAGAGAATTAAGACTGGTCTCATTGTTTTTCTCGTGAAAAATTCTAAAAATTATACCCATCATGTCTCAAACTCTGATGCTTTGTTTACAAGATATTTAATAAAAAAAAACAAGCTATTTTTTTTATAAACAAAAAAACACATTTTGCCATACGGTCACAAATTTTCATACTGATGTCTGTCGTCATTAAAAACAACCTAATAAATAAAATTGGTTAATGTTCAACAGACTTTCAATTTTCGCTCTTTCTCAAACTATATTGACTGGACTTATACTATTCTTTTAAGAAGTCTACGTTGGACCAAAGAGATGTATTGCTCTGTTTTCCAGAAAACAGGAGACTCACGAAATAGGAGCCCCTATTTTGTGAGTCTCAGCATTAAAAAACAATGTTATTAAATTACCAACTCCTTATCTATAGATATTTTTCTATGTATACTCCAACACCTTTTCCAATCCTTAAACTACCTAAACTTATACCTTTCCAATTTGGGATCCAACCCTACTCCTGTTCGAAGATGATAGCTTTAAAGAGTGTCACCTTTTACCCTCAGGTCTGTGTACCATCCTTGTGTTGGTTAATATCCATAACTGAGATTACTAATAAAGGACATTGTGTGTAAGTTATACTAATTCCATTATTGGGTACATAATAATATTTTTCACGATACCTGTTAAGTTTAATAAAGGTTCAAAGGAAAATCTTTGCCATTTTCCTTTACAATTATAGAAATGAGTGTCTTTGGGTATAATGTCTCTCATTATTTTCGTACAAAAGAGGTCAGTTATAGTCGAGAGCGTTAAGCTGAACGAATAGGGTTGTTGTAAAAGGTTTTGTTCGTCTTAGAACGCAGCAGGTAGATTTTCTATTAGTTATACAAAGGTCAGTTATTCTACAACAATAGTCCTTAATTATGTATTTATAATAAGAACAGTAAATAAACAAATGAAAATGATATATCTCTGTAACTAAGATAAATCTTAGTTAGAGATCAATTGAAGATTTGAAAAAAATAGATTATTTAAAGAGTGGTTTACTGAATTAATGACAATCTAATACGTCATGGTCTAGTGACTTTTAAAGTCAATTAAAATCAAATCATCTACTAATAGAAATGGAGAAGGAGAGGGGAAATTAGTCTAGTCTTTTTTGTGTAAATCTAATAATTACCTCCAATCGAGTAATCATATGCTTTGATTTTTCTCAATTTTTGTTTCAATTAAAAAAATATTGAATTTTTTATGAAAATAAATAAAGATTTAATAACTTTCATTTCAAATTTGACATCATACTTATTGATACTCCAAATTACAATAGTGAATAGAGCAAATATTGTTTAACATCAGAGGTAAATTTTCTGTTGGATGTCAACCGATATCAACATGCAGAGAGTTAGACATCTTGTATGAAAAAAGTGCGAGTTCAAAGCAAGTTGTTTTATTGAAACAAAATTGGAGAGAAAATTATCAGTACTTGATTTATAAATAATTTATTAATTTTCCAGTGAGAATTTATTTGTCGATTTATTTATTAAATATTTACATAGGTCCAACAGGAAAGCCAAACTAGGGCCATAAAAAAAATAATAATATTGGCATGAGAAAGCAATAATACAGCAATAATTTACACATAAAGTACGTTCCCGAGGCGTAAAAATTGAACTTATTTTGATCTTATTCACCCTGTTTTAACATTTAATTTCAGTTTGAAATCATGAACCTGCAGGTTCATTTTATATAATAAAAATTGCGCTAACTTTAAACTGGTAAACCTGCATAATTCCACTTTCAGGGCTTAAGGTTCAACTGAGGTTATTCATTTTCAGAATAATAGAATGTAATTAGTTTGGATTCAGGTTTGTTAGGGCCAAAGTAGTTTCGAAACCTAAGTTGAACCTTAAGCCCTGAAAGTGGAATTATGCAGGGTTACCAGTTTAAAGTTAGCGCAATTTTTATTATATAAAATGAACCTGCAGGTTCATGATTTCAAACTGAAATTAAATGTTAAAACAGGGTGAATAAGATCAAAATAAGTTCAATTTTTACGCCTCGGGTTGTGATTAGTCATTCATAGAGGGAATTGTAAATATTTTTTATAAAGTTTATAAAAATTATAAGAAATAAATAAATAAAAATGAAGATATCTAAGTGTCTTTCCGATTTTTCTTTACTTTTTACTGCGAAGTTAGTCGTGTAGACCTCTCGAATTGTACCTAGACCGTTTTTCAATGTATTATAAAATTTTTCCTATTAATTATTGTCGTACTGTATTTCTACAGAAGACTATTTCGGACAGATAGACAGACAAATTTTTTCCTAAGGTTCGTTTGTGTTTTATTAGCATAAAAATAACCACACAAACTAAAAAACAGTTATTTCGATAACACAGACAGATACCTCAAGTTTATTTATATAAATAAATAATTAATTAAATTAAATATAACTATGTTAATTTGTCTCGCTCGAATTCTTGAAATATATTCAATGAAGTAATTGAAATTTTTTCAACAGGGAATTTAAAGTTGAAAGATTAAAGCTTACTGTAAAAAATTATATGCTCATCGATTCAGTTTTAAAACCATGAAAAGACATTAAATAAACGGGATAACGAAAGGAGAGATAAACTAGAAGGAAATTAAGAAGATGAAAAGAAATGTGTTCTAGGATTTTATACCTTAATATATGCTCGAGTATCTTATCATTTTTTTTTCTTCTTCTCTTTCGTCCATATACCTATACATATACGTAGAAGTACTATTTCTTTACTCACTCAGTTGTATCGTGGTAAAGTCCACTTAAAATTCAGGTTGCGCACTGGAGGAAGGCCGTCTCTTTATCTCGACAGAGTGCACGAGGTCGTTGTATCCTTTTATTACTTGTCTATCTCTCGTACACGTTGTTCAGGAACCCTCAGACACGCTTCGGGAGTCGCGTTATGCCGCAAAAAAAAAAAAAATTTCAATTCCCAACTGTTTCTTACAATACAATATTATTCTTTCATGTCTCTGCTTTTGGTCAAGGTACTGTCTTTCTACATGTTTGAAAAATTCACAGGCATGTGGGTTCTCAATATGTTAAAGTTTAAACATTCCCCAGAGGAGAGTCAATTGTAACAGAAGATTCTTTTTTTTTTTTTTTGTTTTTAAGATATTCAATTAAATATAAATGAATGGAGAAGGAAAAAAAATTATTTCATTGTAGAACAATCGCATACGTACGGGTAGTTATCGTGGAGTTTAAAAAAATGTATGATAAAACTTTATCCGTTACGTCAGTAAAAATTCGTTGTGTAAGAATAACATAATATGCTTCATCAAGGAAATATGACTAGTATTCATGAACATGAATATTTAACAGTAGGTACAATATTTATTTTAGACAACAGATTATTTTCTCAATCTATTAATAAATAAATTTAAAAAAATGGGTCTGAGCTTAGTTTGTGCCCTGACGACAAAATTCCCATTAATTGAAATCCGTAATTTTGTCATCTTTTAGTTTTTTTGTTTATAAAAAATTACTATTGTTATAAACAATATACCATTATTTAATCACATCAACTTATTAATGACAATATTTTATTGATATTTATCGAATATAATCATAGTAATGATACTTCAATAAATTAAAACCATTTTCAATTGTTTATAACAAATTCAATTTGTTATAAACAATACATAATTGTCTAGAGTCATATGAAGTTATTAACAACTATTTTATATTGACCTCAGTTGTCAATAATGTTAATCATCTAATGAGTAGAATTTATTTCAAATGTCTTCTTAACTCAACTTATTTTACACTCTTTTTGTTTAAAAAAAAAAACCGCTTAACCGAATTTGTTCAAACTTCTTTCAGATCTTCTTCATTGTATTATCTTTAAAATGAAATTTGTCTGGAGTCAATATCTTTAGTAGCTCTCGAGATATCGAAAACGAAAAAAAACTTGACATACGTACGTACAAATATACGTACGTACATCCATGTTTAAACCTTCTAATATGCTTTCAAATGTCTTTAAACGTAAAGATATAATAAAATTACGAATTTTAAAAATCAAATCCGTTACAATGACTCTCTAATGGGAAGTTAATAAATTGATGATATATAATATATATGTATCTGATAAAAAAAATAAAATTGAGAAATGTTTATATTTCTTAATTGAAAACAAATTTTTTTTTTCAATCTCTATATATATTTTTAAATGGAAAATATTTCATTCAATCACAGACGATAGTGAGTTTGATTTTTTCAGCAATAAATTTTCTTTTCAATTAATTTACTCCAATGGAGTTAAAATTGATCAAATGTAATTGATTTACTAATGAATGAATACATGAAAAGTTGTCCTTAATACGAGAATATTAATTCTATTTCTCCAGTATCTACATTGGATCAGTTTTATCGAGATATTAAATTTATTGAACAACTTATTGATGATTATAAAATACTTATACTTAATAAACAGAGCTTTGGTTTATTTGAATTAACTTTATTTTATCGAAAAATAAATGAATTTTTATTTCATATTTATTGTTCTTATTAGTTATTATTAATGATTTATCAAGGTAAATAGAAAAATTGAAAGCAAATTTATTATAATAAAATATCAAATTAAAGCTATTACCGAGACTCATAAATTTATAAATAATTTTATAACGAATTAATGGATAAAATCACGAGGTATTATAGATGAAGGGTGTAATGAATATTAATCAGTTTTACTTATTTATTTTCAAGTATTCGCGTGCTCACAGTTTGATCAACGTTTTTTATATAAAATTAATTATCCTTCACATATGGAGGATAAATAATCTAGTCAATGAGATAGAAAAGTATTTACTTTTATAGAAGAATCACTTAAAGAAATATTGATCAACTACTGCTGGTTTAAGATTAGTTACATATGGTTATATCTCGTTAGTAAATAATTTCTTTAGTGAAATACCGTTACGGATATATCTACCTATTGATATATTTTCTTTTTTCTCACTTTCTTTTCTCTTGGAACTTGTTAGCAGAGTAACACTAGATAATTGTACTCTGTCATGTAGTAAAGGGAAACTTTGTAATTATGTTCTCAATACAATTATCTTGATAGTTCGGTATTAATTGAATTTTCCATAAATTTAGTTAGTTCAATAAATTAGTGGTGAAATGATGCCTTAATGTTTTAAATAATACCTTTGTATTATGTAGAGTGGAAAGATCAATCAACGATAACGGGTGATCGGTCAGAATTATTTGATAGTGGTGATTAGTTGTTTATTCCAGGTAGAAAAGAATTATTTAGAATGTTTACAGTTTATTGTTTAAATAAATACTGGTGAATAAATCCATTTATAATGATGTCAACAGTAGTTTGTTTTTTAAAAATGTTTTTAAATTGAATAAACAATCTCTTAAAAATCTTATTGAGGTATTAGTATCATGCTATTTTGTTGCTTGAATATAGAAAAAAAAATCAACAATTTAAATTAAAAATCATTAAAAAAATTATTTTTCATATTAAAGTTTAAAGCAAATTATTATTAATGATGTTAACAATTTTTATTTACTTTTCTGATCGTTATGAAGGATTAAATTTCTGATACACCGAATCAAAAAAAAAAAAAAATAATGACTCATCAATATTATTTAAATGATATATTTGATCTCTCTTGATTTGATACAACTTAAAAAATCTTTTCATCAGCTTCCGTTATTCTCTTTTACATATAATACTCAATCCTAAAGGAACAGATGAGTTTGCAGTCAGAGTGCTGATTGCTTATGAGCACAAAAAAACCCAACTTCACTTTCTCGATTCTCTTTCTCCTCGATGAATTAATATCATTTCAATGATCTGACAAGTTCACATCCATGACTTCAACTGAATAAAAAATCTTCCAACAATAGCAATAGTAACAAATGAAGTAAGCAAAAATAGAAAGATTGAGAGAAAATAGTAACATTTGTATAACTTCAAGTGAAATGAAAATAAATTGAATGATCAAGTTCCATTTTTTCAATTCCGGAAGTTCAACACGAGGTTAACTTCACGTGACATATGACTTGAAGATGTACCATTTATCTTGATAATCTTCATTTCACTTCAATATAACTACACAACTGACATGAAGTTAAGTACCTTGCAAAATTGCTTATCATTTGCATCCATCTTGTAATAAACGTTAAAATGTTACTTTAACTTATTATCCAATGGAAATTGTTGTAATAGCTTTTAATGGCCAATAAATATGCACAAGATATCAGTGAAATCATATGGAGAATAAGAAAGCTGAAGGAGAGACGGATAATTTCAAGTATAGCATGGAAATTGAATTGTATTAAAGTGAAGATCAACTACTGAGTTGTTATCTTCAGTTCAGATCAGAATATCGAGAGATGCTTGACCTTAATCGCAAAACGTCGCGACATTTATTTCTAAGACAAGCAAGGTGCTTCGTTAAAACATTACGTTGTAGTATTATCGATAGATTGATTATATCGTACAAGAGCATCACCATTAGCACATTTATTAGAGCACTAAGGACATCAATGCCATCAGTGATACTCGTGTTCATTCCTTCTTTACAGCTTAGAAGTTACATTTTCATTTTTATCTATTTTTTAAATTCACTTAAAATTACTATCTCTTAGCTTTCTTTTATTTAAAACATTCTTTTTTATATAAAAAAAAAGAAAAAACATGAGGATTTTATTTCAGTAATTTAGTCTGTCGTAAATCACATTGAAGTGATTTAGCCAACTTTAATCACTGAGTGGTCAATCAGAACAAAGTAACTTGAAGCTGGAAACTGTTGGATATAATTGACAACATAGTTCTCTAGGTGTCTGGAGAAGAATATAAAGCAAAAAGTTCGTAATCCAGTAGTAGCTCTTAAAAGTCTGAAACATTAAGTTGTAATATTTTTTGAAGTTTCTTTGTTCAGTAATAACTTTTTCTAGCTTTTTGACATCAAAATAAGAAATAAAGTCAGATCATGTCCAACAAATTGTTAGTCATAAAAAATTTATTTCAAAAGTTGTATTGAATTTTCGTTTATGTCAGAATATATATCATTCACTTCAGTTATTTGCAAAAGTACATGACAAAGAAAAATGTGTCTTTTATAGCACCTTTTCCCAATACATTCTTCTGTTATTTCTCTAGTGTTCTAGTATAGTGTAATATATTCAGCTGTGGCGTATCCTGTTTTATTGCACTTGGCTCTCCTACTTTCCACAATTGTTCACATGAATAAAGTATAACTGGAACATATATCTAGGTCAGTTATCATATCTAGTATTAAAATGTTGGGTTGAATATGATCTTTTTTTTGCAATGGTGTGGTTGTTATGAATTTAATTAAATTGCAGGTGGAGAAAAGTTAATTATTGTTTTTTTACTAGGACGAGAGCATTGACGAGTAGTCAAAGTTTATGCAAGGTGTTCTCCTTTCTTCATACGCTTTCTTATACTCTCAAACTCGTGATCAACAACGATTAATTCGTCCATCTAGTCACGAAACGATTGATCGTTAAATGTTTTCGCGGAAGAACAGCACAGGTTCGATACCGTTCTTTCAACTTAATTATACGATCCCAAGCCCTTTCATCTTTAGGTTCACCTCATTCCAGTTCTCTTTCGTTTCGGATCGTCTCTTTTAACGCTCTCAAAGCTGTTTTAGGGTCTCAATTATCTTTCTCTTGTCAAAGTATCACTTATTCTTTAGAGTTTCACTCGTTTCTCTACCCATTATATTCATTTAACGAGATTAACTTCAAAACAGTTAAGGTGCAGTAGACTTTTGGTCTTATGATTTATTTGCAGAAATCAGGAAATCATTTTATTCCTAAGAAGGAAGGGAATGATTGTTTTATTATGGTAGATTCTTCAGTGTTTTTGTACAAAAAGTTATCTTTTAATTATATTGCGGATGGACGAATTTGTTCTGTATAATTATAGAATTCAGTCTTAAATTTTTAGAAATTCTTATTTAAAAAAAATAAACAAATAAATATGGTAAACTTTTTTTTTGATTCTTATTGGACATTTTTAAAAATTTAGCTCTATTAATATTTACAAATCTTTGTCTTAGTTGAAAAAAGTTCAGCAATTTTTTAAATGCATTATCGCCATTTTTTTCATACTTATGAAATATATTATTTGATAAAATAAATCAGTGAAAAAAATGAAATACACTGAAAAATCAGTGAATATTTATTGATTTTGCAGTGTAAATTGAACCACTGATTAAATCAGTTGTATTATATACACCGATTTTTCGCTGTATTTGATTTTTTTCACTGTTTCATTTTTAGAGAGTAGACAATATAATTACTTATGGTTAATATATATTAAAAAAGGTTAATTATACGTAATTAATAGACAAAAAAATCAGTAAAGTTCTAATAGTAATGTACAAAAAATATACTTTTGAATATGTCTTTTATGTAGGGTAAGTCCGGGATAGATGGCCATAGGGGAGAGATGGCCAATCGAAATAATTTTATAGAACCGTTGACTAGGTGTCGCTACTTTTTTATTTTTTTCGTCAAAATTTGGTAGTAGTTTTGATCTCACGCACAATGCGAAACGAATTAAACAGTTACTACCGACTTGTATTCAACAATTTTATAAATTACTTCGATTGGCCATCTCTCCCCTATGGCCATCTACCCCAGACGTACCCTAAATACAAATATTTACTAATCTATAAAATGTATATTTAAAAAAAAATTAATTATCACAAAGGATTGTTTTTTTTATTTTTTATTTGATAATGTTCTGAATGCATAAATGATAATTATTCCTAAAGAAAAGATTTTATTTTTAGCTTTTTTTTCCAAAATTCAAAGGAATTTTAAATATCTATTGCCGAAAAAAACGAATATTTATGTCTGGTTAATTGAAAACTTATTTATCAGATATACTTTTTATGCTATTATATAACAGAACAGTTAAATATTGTTGACAAATCTAAATAACTATGATTACTCTCTTATTATCTAGTTCTATATTTGCCTCGAACATTACAAAAATACTTGTAATTACAGCGTTGTCTATACCAGCACGATAATTTATATGTAAGAATATTGTATATACCGAAAGTTAGAATTAACTCGTTTTAATTCAATTCAACTCTCATGTTCCGTAACCAATGTTCTGTTATACTTTCTGTGTTAAGTTTACTCTTTGTAAATTTTAGGTGTGATATAACCGGATAATTTTATTATAACACACTTTATCATCTTTTTTTTCAATAAATTATTCGTTTATTTCCGTCAATTGTTTAACTCGTCTTATCCATAATCTTTAGAATAGTTTTTTTTTATGCAATCTTCTTCACAAATTTAAAGTTAGTATTTTTTTCTCTTTTAACTGTATGGTAATTTCGTTCTTACGTAATGGAAAATAAATTGCACTTTTTTGTTTCGCATACCGACATACTCATACCTGTGAAATGAGGTTTAAGTAGATCATTTATACTGCAATAGCTAAATTATATATGTTGAGCATTAATTTTAGTTATGGATATTATTTTTAATGAAAAAGATTCAAGAATAATTCATATGAAAAAAATCTTAATTTAAATATTTGATGAAAAAGTATCATTAAATCTAGTATGTTTCATGTAACAAAAAATGTAATGGATAATTTTAGAATCACTACACAAAAAAAAAGATTAAGTAAGAATTACCCTATGGGATAATAAAATTTACTCATTCGTCATGTAATCTAATAAAATTTTTTTTTCAGCAAACAACATTGCAAATTTTAGTATTATATTTTAATACACTAAAAGTGTTTAAATATGTCGTCATTAATTTGATTAACATTAAAACACTTTTAAGTGTTTTAAAATGATAAAAATGTTAATCAAATGGATGTTATTATTATAAAACACTATCAGTGCATTAAAATGAAACATTTTTATGTTTAAGATTTGCAGTGAGTACATTGAGAAAAGAAATTCTTTTAAAAAGAAATTGATTTATTCTAATAAAATGTCCTCTTTGAATATCCATGCTATTTATCAAATAATTTAATTCAATTAATAAAATCGTTAATTGTCGTTAAAAAAAAAATTATATTGATAAAAATATACATTTATTTGATACTCTTTTTTTCATTTCTAAATTCATCATTGAATGAATCAATTCTTTACTTTGAAAAATTTACTTTATTTATTTTAATGTCGAATTTATTTATACGAAAACATATTTATTTTTTACAAAGCAATATTTTTTTATAAGATTATAATATATAAACAATATAATATTATTTTAAAATTCAAGATTAGTATGATTTTAAAACTAAGATTATTGCTTTAAATAAAATAATGATCAAAAAAAGGAATTTTGTGATTCAGAACATTTTTTTCCAAGTGTAGGGTAAAAAATGAAATTAAATTTTCGACTCAGGAGTCCGTTTAGTTGGGAATTTTTTACTAAATCCTTTTTTTTACATACATCAATTTTTGCAAAGTATTAAAATAATTTTATAATCATCAATTGGTACACTGTAAATCCAAGTGCATTTTTGTTACACATCTAAACATCTCAAATACGACATCACCCATTTGATTAACATTGTCGACACTTTTTACACACTTAAAAATGCATTGAAAGTTACTACAATGTTAATCAAATGGGCGACATTATATTTAACACGTTTCGATGTGTAGCAAGAATGCACTTGGATTTACAGTGCATTGATCACGAACCAATGAAACTACATCTTTCATTAAATCGTCGAGTATTTCTTAATGTTTACAATCACTATCGTTTTGACGTAATTATTAGAGTGTTTTGTGTTGAAGCTTAAATGAACTCAATTTCAAGCCCCAAGTGAAGAGGAAAAAAAAAGGCAAAAGCGAGAATTGAGTTGTATAAAACTCAATTACGTACATCCTGTTGTTAATGAAATTTTCGTGTCGAATCCGGATTTAATCATTCAGTAATAAATGTAAAAAAAATTAGGACACACAGGAAGTAAGGTACGAATTTACAAGGATGTAATGATACTTAACTTGAAACAAGCAAGCCACGAAATGAATTTGTACAAGGGGTTTGATCATATGTACAAACAGGAGTCAATATATCTTGTTTAAAATATAGTAGTCGTTCATGTCATGCGGCCTTCGAGGCCGTGAGAAGTTGATCGGAGATCGTGCTTGAGGTCAACTAGCATCTTTAAATTTTTAATCACTGCTAACAGATTCAGTTATTTCTTGTCTTGTGCATCGAACATATTAGAGTATTCACAAGGTTATTGGGCAGTCTTTAGAGACCATTCAACATTCTATGTTGTAAATTTTTCTTTCAACTTCACTTTCCTCTGAATAATGCATCTTTGATATCTACCTAGACAACACTTAAATCCAATAGATGTCTAAAAGATCTACTCCATGTCTCTAGATAGTTTTAAATAAAAAAATTCAACTCACTATGAAATATTTGTGATGTAAGTAACTGAAATATTATTCTTCTATGCTTTGTTCTTTGTTTTTATTATTGTTTTATCTATAAAGAATCATGGCAAATCCTTGGCACCTTTTAGTTTTTTTTTCGTATGAAAAATGTTTAGCAATAATACTACAGAAGTCTCCATTGACGTAAATATTCTTAGCATTCATTGTGTCAAATCTCCTGTGGATCTTTTTAACTCTGTCTATATAAAAGCTTTTTGTCTCGTTTTTATAGTTAATGGAAGTGTTTTGAAAACTTTTTTTTTTTTTGGATAAAATGTTTTGATTTTAACAATTGAATGAATATTATGGAAAATGTAAAATTCTTCCTGTCGAATAATGATTATATTGTTATTCAATTTAATGTGTAGTTGCTTTTGTGCAATATTTTTTGATGTATCAGATTTGGATTGAATGTGGTAATGAAGATTCATAGTGCAGATTAACATTTGCTATGATTCATTTAAAAAGTATTTCGTAATTACTAATATGGTATTCATCAATCAGTTGTGAATTGTTGACAATGTTGGCTATTCATTTAAATATGCAAAAAATACTTTTCGATGGCTTCTTTTTTTTTTGCTTGTTTAAAAGAACTAAAATCTTCTCAAGCATTTTTTACAAATAATTTTTAACTTTGACTTATGAGCGAACATTTTTAATAATTTTTTTATTTCTTTAAATAATAACAAATTTTAATTGTCAATTAAAAATTAAGCATTGGAAGTGATAATTCAAAATTTAAAAAAATGACGATTTTATTTTTAATAATTGATAGAAATTAATGATGAATTTGTTTTAATCCAAGCGAAAATAAATTATCCAGCTGTTTTCTTAGAAATAATATTCACTCTACCAAACCAATTTATTCTGATTAATCATAACAATTAACAATATTTAAAAATAATGAGATTTTAATTAAAAGCAATGAATAAATGATTAGACATATAACATATAAAAGCTGTATACAATTACACCAAGTGCGTAACCCAAGTCTCGTCTGAACAAGTAGCAAGTCTAGAGTACGCACTTGGATCAAGAGAAGAGTAACTTTAGAGAGTGTCGGCACGCGCTCAAGTACCTTTTTGCTTCTTTTTTCGCATTTTCTTTCTATTCTTTTATTTTTGGTCGGTCTCCCGAAAGCACCACTCTAATGAGACAGCAAACAGACTTGTACATATGAAATTTTAAATTTACAACATTTGCTACTGTTGTAAAAGGTGATATATCTCTTCACTATTACTTTTTTTTTTTCCTTTCTTCATCAAGACCATGACTTAAGGTGTGCTTCAGTAGGCATACATAATAGCACATGAGATTTCTTTTTTCTGCATATCCGTATGCATAAATTTTTTCCAAATGTGCTTGGCATACTTTTTTTTATCAGACTCGTTCAACAACGTCATTAATTTCATTTACAATAACGTATAGTAGTTGCATCTCATCTCCATCATCTGATACTTTCTCTCATGATGCACCTTGAATTATATATTCTTTCTCCTTTATTTCTAAGAAAAAAAAAAGAAAGAAATGATATTAAATCCTCTTGATCGTAGAATAATAAATTTTCCTCGCGATTGATTTATTTTCTCATTTCTTGATGAAGCTGCATTCACGATTGGATTTATATTTCGATTAGAAAGATGGAGATATCTATTTGGAGTCAAAGGTCCGGCAAAGATAAAAAAAAAGGAAATAAATGCGACTGATGTTGGTGGGGGAAGGAAGTAAACGAAAGAAAATATAAAAATTGTCAGTTATGATGACGCATCGTGTGGGTATGCGACTCGCGAGTTCTGAGTCTCTCGATCAACTCTCACGTATACATATCGTATCGAAGGAGCTCAAGTCGTAGGGTTCATCGAGTGGGCGTCAAGCAGGCGAGTCTCGATGACCGTCGAACTCACTTCCGGTCTGTACTGCACGAGATGCTTGGTTCCGCCCTCTAATCGATTTGCTCGAGAGATTTCGACCACGCGTGCATTCTCATCCATGATCTACACTTTCTTACCAGTAATCATCAGTTTTTTGTGAGGAATTTTTAAAATTTTTAACATTCTAGGTGTTGAGTTAAACCAATGGCTTTAATTTATGAGTTTAAGTAGTAAATTGGAGCCGATATTTTATAATAAATTTTTTCTTTATTTATGGAGATATTAATAACCTATTCAAGTAGGCATTAAATTGAAGAATTCGAGTGGAGAATCATAAAAATTTATTATCTATAAAAGTATAATACAGACATATAGAGTTGATAAATTTGATGAATGTATTGTTAAATATCTATTGAGTTTTATAGTAGATAATTCTTGGAGAGTCATTTTAAAAATTCCTTTTTCAAGGAGATAAACTATTTGATTGGAAAATATTTTTGCTTAATATTCCCAGAAGCGAATTATCATTCAACAAGTATTTTTATTCAACTCATATATTCACTGATCAATATTAGAAAAAAAAAACATCAATTCAATCTAAAGTACCATAGTGTTTATATTACTTTCAAATAAAAATTTAATGATTGTAAAGAATCGATTGAACAATAAATGATGCATTAGATAGAAAAAAAAAACAAAGAATCCGAAGTTAATAAATAATTGAGACAAATAAAAAATTGATTACGAAAGTATTTCTGTGGCGCCTGGCTGGATGCATCAAGCTAATGCTACACTAACTCTCGTGCATAATAGATTTTATTTTCTCCCACAAGTTTGAACACAAATCTATACCTTGAAAGCAAAACGATCCAACGTGAAAGTAAAAAGAGTGAAACGAGAAATGTATACGAGCACATGGAGAAGAGAAGAATAAACACATAATGTGATTCGCACCAATTACTTGCAAGAGTCGCACGCTCTGACCGCAGTATAAATCTTCTTAGAACAGATTTGCTTTTCACGATTAGGTTAAAGCATCGCCGTAAATGTATACTTATAGATACTTATTTTTATTTCAAATACACCTCTATAATATACACATATAATATAATATTATATTATGTAACATCTGAAGCTTTTACGTTTATGTAGTACCTTGAAGTATGCGCTATGATCACGTAGTCTATTGCAATAATAATAGTAATGATCGAATAATAACGATTATAATAGCAATAATAATACTTGCTTGATTCTTGCGTAATCTCATTAAACTTTACAATAATTCAGAATTCATTTTTTATTTATTTATTCTCTTATTTATTTATCTATTTATCAAGTCAGTTTTTTTTCTATTACTTTATCAATTACGATTGACAATAGTATCAAGTATATTGTCATTAAAAAACACCATGTGTGCACATAAATCTCTTAATGATCTTTAACTGGTTTATTGTCGCATTGACATACTCATTTGTTACGCGTCTTGTTATTTCATTGTACACAAGTAGACGTCAGTGGAATATTTATAAACATTACTGTGATACTGGTACACTATTATTCCAGCTACTGGATAATATTTCATTGAGGGAAATTTTTTAACACCTCTTAATTAATTTAAATTAATTCTCGAGAAATGATATTTTATTTTATTCTTTAAACACTTTTATTCTATTATTAAGAGTTTAGTTTAATTTGTAGTTATAAATAAGACTTGTTGATAGTTTCATTTAATTTATTAAATTATTGTAAGTGGCTTTTTTTTTTTGAACCACTTAATTTCTTATTCAGTGAATCGTCCACTTTTTAAGTGATGAAAAATTCAAAAGGTGAGACATGAAAGAACTCAACGTCTATTTTCAATCTTTTATGTGTATTCTAATTAGACTACGTATGAAAAATAAAGCTCCTTTGGAGATGAATTGAACTGCATTATGCAAAAAGGAATTCATATTTTATGAGAAAAGTACTTAGCTCAGGTGTCTGCTCTCTCAGTTTTGTCATATGCCATGGTGGAGTTCATTTTTTTTATGCAGAGATTTTTTTATTATAAAAAATTGAAAAGAGTATAAATCTTTTTATGAGATCATAATGTATATCACGTTGTTGTTGAAACTTTAAAATCTTCATGTTTAAATTCTTGTCTAGAATCTTTAAGTAGTGTAGAAAAACGAGTTCTATAAAAAAGAAAAGGTCTTTGATGAAAAGTTGCAATCTTTTGAGACTATTATTTTTTTTTTTTTTCTTTTTGGTAATAAAATAAGTTTAACAATACTCTCTTTTTATGCTTTTCAATGATACTTTGCTACGTATTACGGTGTTGTTATTGATCTTATGCGTATCAAATCGATTGAATAGCATTTTTAGATCTAACTGTAAAATCTGAATCTTTATAAATGGGTGAAAGTAGCTAAATAATACCTTTAGAAATTATACAGAAGTTAATATCAGGTGTGTAAGGATTTATAATTAATGTAGGTCTCTGAAATATTTATCAAAATTTAACGTTTTTTTTTGTAAATATTTAATCAAGTTCTTTTTTTTACGCTTCTTTAGCTTGAGCATAACAAATGTAACCTAAATCTAACTAATCTTCTGAATTTTTTTTTTTTTAAATGATGGATTAAGAAGAATTCCAGTGGAAAGGTCAGATCCAGATTTTTTTATTTTTTTGGATTAACAAAATTTCTAAAATATTTTTTAAAAATTTCTCTAATCTAAATAAAAAAATTAATTCATTTAAATTCCATTTGAGAAAGATCAGGGCTGTATGGAATATTATATATAATAAAAAAAAATAATTTAAAACTGTAATAATAATTGGTTTTAGAATTGTTAAATTGACACGTAAATTGAAACCAATTATGTCTGCATACAAAGTCGAATGAGTCATTTCTCATTTAACAGAGAAATATAGTAATGCAGAAAATGGAAATAAGCAATACTAACTTGAGTAAAAAAATTCAAACAAATAAAGTAAACAACTTATTAGAATCATTATATTATTTAATAAATACTTTTGGTCATTTTGAATGATCAAAGTGATAATTTAGATGTGTTACTTTGAAGAATAAAATCAAAATAAAGATATTTTTTATGTTTCTATTCAATTTTGCTTCATTATTTTCAAGTGAAGAAAGTATTGTTTTCCATTGATACGCTGATAGAAGAGATTTTTAATAATAAAGAAGGCTTCCTAATTGTTAAAAAACATTTTTCAACAGTTAATAAATCTTCTTAACTATTAAGGAACCTAATGTAACCAATATAATTCATATTTTATTGTGGATTATATGGTTTTTTGATATAAAATGACATAACGTTCGAATGAGGTTAGGATTTGGTTTCATTTCATGCATATTTCTATTAATAAAAAATATGCATAAGGCAAAAAGTGAGGTTATAAAATGTGAATTGATAAATATGACAGTTCTGGTGGATATAAGGTTAGGTGGCATTACGAACGCCGGTTTATTAATTGTTAAAAAATATTTCTTTACAATAAAACGAGATTTATTTATTATAAAACCACTAATGTGTTCATAACTAAGGCTTTTTTATTGTTATACAATGTTTATTAGTAGTTAAAAAACGTTGTTTTTAATAATTAAAAAATCGTTTTTTAACACTAATAAGTCTCTTCTATCCATGTATTAAAAACTTTTTTAAATGTGATGAATTCCTTGGCAAAATAAGCACTGATGAAAGACAACTCGTCTCTAATCACTTATTAATTTATAGCATTCACTTAGCTTCATTTTCCAACATAAATAAAAGCCGTAAAAATACTGGACAACCTGTCACGTTAATTCGTTTAATGTTAAAAGCTTGCACAATGACCAAGTGAAAATCGTAAATCAAGATCGCTGAATGAAAATAGTAAACGATTGTAATATTGTCGTTGAGTTTGCACTCTCAGAGACAGCGGAGGCGGTCTCTACGAGACAAAGGTGAGTCACGTAGACCATCGGGGTTAGAATCGACCTTCCGCGAGTCTGTCTTATATTATCTGTCTTGCTTACTCCTCTCCTGTAATGGATAAGGAGACTTTGTGCACCCACACTTAGTCTATATGCAAGAAAACGTGTGGGCGAGACACACACGATTGAGGGAGAAAGTGGCCTCCGGCTTGAACGAGCTCGTTGCTCTGCCTAATCGTCGATCGTTATCCATCTAAGAGCAATTGCCGTTTTTCCTCGTGTACACCTCGCGCCGCCATGAGCTCTCTCGATAAAGTAATTAACGCGCGCAAGGAAATTATACAAGACTATGGGAACAGACTCTCTTGTGGATCTCTTGACGTCCCTACTTATGTCTGTGCATATTTTCATGTACAACGCGATGTTCGTTAGCATGTAAATATATTTTTTTTAGGCTTCATTAATATTTGATACCATTTCAGCTTGTGTACACTAGAGGGACATTATTCTACCCTACCCTTTCATAATCATCTACAATAATATTTTTAATTATGTTTTCCAATAAAAATGGATTGATCCCATATGTGTATATATATATTTTTTTAAAAAAATCTCACTGTAAATTTACGTGTTTTATTTTAAAACATTGAAAGTGTTTTAATATGACGTCACCCATTTGATTAACATTGTCTCGATTTTAAAACATTTAAAAACATTTTTTCATATTGAAACACTTATAATGTTTTAAAGTAAAACACTAAAATTTACATTGATAAATATATATATGTAATCAATTATATAATTTTATATTTGATTACATAAGATTTGGCCGAAAAACTATATTGTAATATATTTTTTAAATAAAATATATTTAAAAAAATATGTTTTTTTACATATAGGATTCATTTGAAAAATAAATAACTTCTAGAATAAAAAGATTTATGGGTTAAATGAAACTTCCTGAGTTGTATTATATTTTTTTCTTGTTTTGTAATTTAGTTTTTTATATTGCAAAGTCAATTAGTGTTGAATCATAAATAAGTAAATTTCGATTTAATTTGAAATAAGCTAGAGATACATTCATGGATATAAGAATACTGTTGAAAAGTTTATGAGCTAATCCAAGTCCAGTCTTCTTAATGAGAAATTTTTAAAATCACCTTTATTTCTTAATTATATCAAATGAATTTAATTGCTAATTTTTGTTTTTTCAAGTCTTTAGCATAAACATCTTGAACATATTTACTAGAGAATTTTAATATAAATTAGAATTAATTAATTCTTTTAGATAAAACTCTACAAGATGTTTTATCTAAAAAAGGATTTTCAAAGGGAATATGAAGATCATCTCTAGATTGATTGCTGCGGGATATAATTTTCTAAATATTACGATGGCATTCAATGAGACGTATCTTGATGTCAAATAAAACACTATACCTATAATTACTTTAATCTTTTGTTTAGGAATGTTCTAAAGACTTTACTTAGCCTACTTATTTTCTTGATTAATTACAAAAAATTTTCAACTTTTACTAAAGCAATAAAAAAGAACAAAACTTGGAGTATAAAAAAAAATGAAAGTACCTTTTGATTTTTAAACTGAAAAATTAGTCATCTAAAAATCATTAAGGATTCATAAAATATCAGTCGAGTAACGAGTAATAAAAGCAGAAAAGGAATGAATGCCTTTTAAGATAAATTCTCAGTACTCTTTCACTTTCTTTTCTCCACGAAAGAAATATTTTTTTATTCTCATTAAAAATATTTTTTTATCATTTTTTTCTTTTTTTTTTTTCAATCATACACAATAACATAAGCTGACTAAGCAGTTATATAATTTATTAGAAAATTATATATGCACAATAGTTAAAGTAAGCCATGTATAAGGATTGATTTACTCGGTGTCAGTATGATTTTTTCCTTATCCATCATTCGTTCATGTGATCTTTATACATATTCTTTTCAATATATCTCTTCTTCACCTCAAGCCATCTTCTGCATTCTCGCTCGACTTTCCGTCACGATGTTTCATGGCATAGAAAGTTATTTCCGCGGAGGCTATAAAATTTGCAAGAGATATGTAAGACCCCAAGAGAACAGGAAAAGACGCTTTTCGAGAAATACTGAACGATTTCTTACATTTCTCACTGAACAGTGATCCTACTCTCAAAGACTCTCTCGGAATTTATTCGAATGAATTCGCGCATTTTTTATATTAAAAGTTCATTCGTGCAAATTTCTTTCTACAACTGTTGTGACATTTTGTTTCAGCAATCGACTCTAGTCTAGATAACATCGGATAACTTTTTTTCTTTTTCTTTTTTTTTTTAATAGGTAGTAGAATTTATTTTTCATCAGTTTTATCGATAGTTAGATGCATTGTTGATGTAATTGGGATTCAGTAGCGGTGATATAAAAAAAAAACTGGACTCAATATGGAACAGATACCTAATATTACACTGGGATAGCTAGGGCATAGATCTTGTTGGTCTGAGCAGTAGCATGGTCATTCACCCGCGTTACAGTAGCTCGTGCAAAATTCCACGGGTCTACATTGCTCGTTCGAGCGGAGCTTATTCGAGAGAAAGAGACGATCATCTCAACTGGCTGCTTTGGTCCAGGAATTTTAGAAGCTATAAGGTTTCGGGACAGAAATATCCCGCTCGAGTGCAGCTTTTGTGTGTCTATACAAGACTCTTAGGAACGCAAGGACTATTCTTCAAATGCAGTCATATTATATATTTAATATCTTCAATTAAAAATATGAATATCCTGAATTTTTAATGTTAGGGTATTGAATTACTTCTTTCAATTTGTTGTTGCTTCTTTTTTTTTTCTTAATCTTCTTAAGATTTTAAATACTTTGAATTATTTGATATTTAGGTCATTAACCAATTATTGGAGTAATTTTTAATGAAAAAAATAATGGAATAAAAAATAGTGTAGAATATGATGATCAGTATTTAATTGGAGTAAAAGCCTCTCAGCATATTTATTTATTATTTATTTATTTAAACATTTACAAAAGCCCAACAGTAAAACCAAACTAGGGCCACAGATAAATAGTAATAATATTTACATGAATAGAAAAAAAAAACAAAATCCGTTATGTATTTTTAAATGGTACTAGTTTTTTTTACATTCATTTTTACTTAAGGTTGTGATATTCATGACAAAAAGGGTTCTTTTTTTTGAACAACTTCATTACGGAATGTTAGTATGCAGACAACTATCAGATAAATTCATATATTTATGACCACCAACCTAAATTAGAATACTATTTTTAAATTTTAGTGAATATTTTATAAAATTATCTAAACGAAATATTCTTGAACATATAACATTAGAAAATAGCTTTGCTCTAGAATTTTTAGTTTTTTATTATAAAAAAAAAATTATCTCAATCTTGATAATTATCTTGAAAATACTTGCTATGAATATTAGTAATTTTAAGGTAAATAAAATAAAAATGAAGATATTTTAGCATGAAATAATGAAAAAATATTAGCCAATTTATGGTGAAAAATAACGCGTACATTCCATCCAATAATAACTACTCCATTTGCGAGGTCTTAAATCAAAGAATTAGACATTCTGTATCTCGGAGTTACCCTCAAATATGTAACGCAGTGTGTCAAGTAGCATAAGAAATGTTGTGCAGTAAACTAATGATGCATTCGAGGCACGTTCGTTTGCGAAAGACAGAGTATGTTAGTGCAAGCAGATATTTAGTGTTGTTGGTATCAAACATACCACAGCTAAGTAAAAAGATACGGAAAGAGGAGCGACAGCATCCGCTACCTGACTCAGACATACCTGAGATGTGAATTTAGGCCATCCGGGATACACACCAATTATCTTTTAAAGATCAATTCGTTTATATTTTAAACAACTATACGTACAATACACTGAGACAACTAAAACATTTCAACTTGCGAAATAATTCCTGGTACTCTTTTGTCTCGTCACTTTTATTATTTCTTGTCGCAAAAAGATTGTAATCTCGAAGAATCTTGATGACTAAAGAGCTAACAATTTAGGACATCAAATGGACAAGCTGTCAAGAGGTGAAAGTAGAGCGTGAAAGTACCATGTTTATCACCCTATTGAGAGACATTATCGAATGATAATTTCCGAATTATCATAGTGCTTTAATAATGCACTTACAGATCAACTTTCCATTGAAATATTGACTTTACAACCCGTTGTTAGTAATACGATAGGCTATTATTTCCTTTTTTAAGTTTATCAACTCACTCACGTGCTCATATCCTCAAGATATCTATTAATAATTTCTTTGATTACCTGTTAAACTACTTGATATCTCAATATTACAAGAAATTATACTTATAAAAAATATCATAATTGTAGATATTTACATAATAAGTGGACATTTTGAATAGTAGATTTATTGTTTAAAAAGAAGTTTTAAAAAAAGGAATGAATTTAAGTAAACAGGAAATTGGATGGATTTCATTTTCACCTTTGATGGATTATTAAGTAGTTGAAGCTCATATTTTATATATGACAGATATCTAAGTAGCTATGATAATCGATCATTTCATCAGAGGTGTATATAATCATGTTGGAAATTAATTCATTAATATTTAGGTAATATTTGTCCGTTACTCTACAGCTGATTTGATTGAGAAAATTTATTTAAGTGATTTATTGTTTCATCTGTGTTTGATATGATGATTTTTTTATTTAAATTTTTATTATTATTATAAGTTTGATGCTGTGAAATTAATGATTGGAATAATGGATAGGGGGGAAAAAAAATTGTTGTTACTAGTGATTAGAGTGTTTTGCTTTTACAGATCATTAAGTTGTTAGAGTGTATATTTTTAAGTGAATATTAGATTTAAAAGAAAATGTGTTAATAATTTATTTTATGTATGAAATGTATTATTAAGTAAATAAATAATAACTTAATGATTGAAAGTGAATTTTCACTTAGAAATCTGTGTAGATAATTTGCCTCGAGGAAAGGTTCATTAGCAGATTTCAAATTTAATTGGTGACATTTAATAACAATGTTAACAACATTGTTAGCTATTTCTTCTTTATTACAACTTCTTATTTCTCATAAAATTGATGTTAACATAAATTTACATAAATTTATTTGGTTCTGTTTATATTAGTTATAGTCTATTATGTAACTTTGGGAAGTTTATGCAAGATTTATCAAATTCTAATCCGTAGAAATATTTCCAAATTAATGAGAATTTATGGCAAGGTTGGATTAATAATACCACTCATATTTTTAATAGAAGATTCTCACATGTTAAACTTCCAAGTTCTAATTAATTTTTAACTATACCATCAATTAATAAAATTATACTTAATGATATTTATTTACATAAAAATATTCACATATTTTAAGATGATATCTGTCACAAAAAAAATTCAGAATTCCATGCGTAAGAAAAGGGTTCAGGTGTTTTTGTGTCCTGATGGGCCATTACATAACAGAAGATTATGTATTTTAACCCTGACAAATGCTGGAAATTTTTTTATCAAGAAACAGTGATGGTTATTTATGTACTTTCAGAGTTATAAAAGCAGTCAAGTGAATCAATTAATGAATAATAGAAAGTGAATTGTTTTTGCATAATTTATCAATTATTCAACAAATGCCAAAGAGAATTGTTGGTTAATTTCAGATGATTTTAATATTTAATTTTTTTTTTTAATTTTTCTATTACAAAAGCTCATTTTTCATTCTTGCAATAATGACGTAATATCTATATATATAATACTAGTAAAAAATATTTCATGTTAAAAGTGATTTACTATTGAAAAACAACGTGACAAATTACATTTCATGTATCTTAAAAATTCTAGTAAGGCATTAATCTTATAACTGATGACTTTCATTTGTTTTGAGTTATCTAATATATATTTTTTTTCAATAATTTATGCTAAGTCATTATTATTACTATTGTTATTATAGGCCTTATGTAGTCCAAGCCCTAATTGTCTTTCCTTTCACTGTTGATGAATATTGAAGTTATTTAAAGCAGTGATATATAAAAATAAACAATGAAGACAAAGCTTTGAGAAAAGATATTATTTTTTTTTCTTTTTGTCATTTTAATTTAATCAATTTATTTAGCATCGATCACGTCGATTTATGGACGCATTATCGCGTGGACATTCGGCGTGACTGTCGTCTCGTAAAGCGGCAAAGTCTCTTTTACGGTAATTGGAGAAGATCACGATCGGGCATTGGGTATATATGTACACAGAAGGGGAAGACCGGTTGTGTTGTCTGCAGATCGAATTAAGGAGTAGAATAAAAAGTCACTCCAAGTTCACTGAATAAGACTCATTTCAATTAAATGCAAACTATTGTGCCTCATTAGTGATTTTTTCAAGGACATTTTTTACCTTGTTAAACGTAGACAATTAATAATTGCAATTTGTCCTTAAGAATGTAAATTTCTTCCTTTTTGTTTTTATTAGTTAAATAATTTTTGTTTTTTGCAATAAAAGTGTTGCCTTTTTTCATTTGAAATTAGATTGAATAATAAAAGATCGTTAATTATAATTATTTTCTCATGAATTGGCAATAGAATGCTGACGATTTTTGCTCATTAGTGATTTCTTGATGTTAAATCTCGTTAAATGTAATTAATAATTAATTGGTAATTGCAGAAAAGTGGAATTTATGGCATTGTATAAATGTTTTTGATTTTTTTTAAGGATTGATGATAGTTTTAAATTTACATTTAATATTTCTTATTACTGATTGGAAAAAGAAAATTTTTAATTAAAGTAATCTTTAATTTATCAATAAATGTCAATGTGTATGACAATTTTATATTAAAAAAATTAATGTTTTATCTCAACAGATAATTAATTAATTATAAATATATTTTATTTTACAGTAAGTTTGATCAAAAATGTATTTCCTTTTCAAACCTTAAAGCTGCTAAAAATTTGTGAATTACATGAAGACCTTTGAGACTCTTTTCCCCATCGATTCTTTGGCGTTTTTTTCGTATTGTCTGGTTCCAATCTAATCAATACTGTCACGTACTAAGCCTAAAACTCTAGAACAAAAGAAAGTTCTTCAATTTTTCGCTTCAATGAATTATTTTAATCTATTATTTAAAATAAATTATATAATTTACTGACATTATTATTGAAAATTTTGCCAAATAATAAATTTTTTTTATTTTAGATTACGAAGACATGGCGGACGATCGAAGTACACCCCAAGGAGTAATTGGCTCTGCGCACACGGTAAGTGTGATCATAATCTACACCTTGATAAATTTTTAATCTTAGAAAAAAAAGATGAAAATTTTAGCAAAATGTGAATAACACATCAGGAAAGATTTTATAGAATATATATATATATATTCATAAAGACTGGAATAGGATTCCTTTTCAACTTCTGACTCATTGCATCCCTTCCACCTCTGCGCACCCCATAAAATTCCTTTATCCCTAGATATACAGCCCACAATATACGTAGGTAGAATATGTATGATTCTTTTATATATACCTCTACTACTTTTATATAAAGACTTCTCGTGTACCATTTCTCACACTCTTGTAGAATTGTATAGCCGAACGTTAGAATTTACGGGTCATAGGCTACAAAATGAGGGATGGATAGAATAAGAAAGATTACATTCGTTTACGTTGAGAAGCTAACTAAAGATTGATTGTTACAAGCTTGAATTCTTTTGTCGAAAATCCACAATTAATCATACGTTTAGCTTCATGCTGACGATTTCTCTATTTTTCATTATTGTTAATAGCGAGTTAAAAAGACCGCAAAATGGAGTTTAATATCATTTTTATTTATTTCTTTCTTTTTTTTTAATGATGATTTAAATAAAATGGATTTGATTTCTATTAAAACATGTTTTAAAGATGATTGAAAAGTGTTTTCAATCGTACGATTGAAATTTTAAAAACGTGCAATTTGTTATCTTTGTTAATGTTTCAATATCTAGGGTCATGACAGCACTCTAGGGACACAGCAGCACCCCTTTTCAAGAAAATGATAAATTAGTGTACTTCGAAAATAGTACTTGTATTTTATAAAAAATTCATTTCAGAGTTGATAAAAAAATGATTCTCATTTTGGGCTATTTTTTTTCATTTTATTGAAAAATGATCAAAAAACCGTTGGGTCCCCAGGTGTCATTGTGTCCCGAGAGATTGGCTAAATAAATAACCCAGAAAAAAATAGATCAGACATAAATTTCCCGGAAAATATAAATCAGCAAATCGCATCTATTGAAATAGATAGTTCTAGTTAAATTAGGTTTTAAAAAAAAATCTCTGACGTGAGGGAAATTTTTTAGAGAATAGTTTTATGTCAAATTTATTCAGTTATTTAAAGATACTTAATAAAAAAAATTTCCATTATAAAACCTATACCAACTTGTACAATAAAATGTGGAGTTATTTAAAAGCATTATGATGAATGTATGTGGCATTGCTGTGAACATGAAAAAAATCAATTCCCATCATAAGCAAAGGTACACAATAGAACAATTATCTGAATCCTAAAATGTCGAATGACCAAAGAGCACAAGTATCATTCTCCTAAGCGAATATTTCTATCTTTTACATGACTCTACCGCTAATTCAACGTCAATTATTCATGATTTACGAGGCATCCGGTCGGTTGGTTGGCTCTCATAACTTGAACAAATCTCACTGGTTACGTCTACATCCCCAATAGGTACATATATGCTTCTGGTTAGAGTTTCACATTTTGCGATTAAAGCCAAGTTTATGTTTCCACTGATATCTGAGGTCATGTCGTTAGGTAGTGATTATCTTTCGAGGAAGTATTTTATCCCTGGTACTTGAATGAGAAAGAAGATTATTGATCTTCAAGAAAGTCCATACATTAAATATTCTGGTAATTCTATTGGTAGAACCTTCTAGGGTGTTATTTATTGATGAAATGGCTAAGCAATTAAAGGAATCATGAACAAGTATCATCAACGTAAATAGTCAGTGATGTGAACCTGATCTAGGTTGCCAGGCTAGACACTAGGGACTGCATTCTATAGTCGAGCAGTAGCCGATGTCATCCGGTTATAGTACACATTGAAGTGCATTGGAACTAACACACCGTTATCCTCTAGTCCTATACTACAGTATTTACTACTATGTATGATCTCGAAGTTACTTGCCATGTCGAGCTTGAATTATATACGTTCCTTCGTGATTCAGAACATCCACATAGGTCGGTCAAGAACGTGTTTCAAATAGCGGTGTCTAGCTTGGAAAAACAGTTGCTGGCAGTTGATGTGTCTTAATTCGACGCTTGGACAGACGTGATAACTTGAATGACTTAGAAGAATGAGAAATCCAGAAAGTTTTATCATTTTTTAACCTTTTCCTTATCTATACTTATTTTTAAATTAGACGTTTGTTCACTTCTTGTACATCTGGATGCCGATTAAATTCATCTCGAGTTTCAGGAAACTTTTATCGTACTTTTTACAGTTCATTTTAGATAATTGAACGATCAAAATATGTCACTCAAGACTGGTTATTATATCAAGTGTCTTCTTTTTATGACATCTAACATTTTCATTTAATTGAGAAAAAATTATTTTTAAAACATGTTATTACATTTCTAATTGAAAAAAGATATGTTAATTAAAATTTCTGGAATTGTATTAAACTTGAAATTTTTATAAACTGATGATATATTTTCTTCACTTCCTAAATATGGATTCTGTAATAAACTTGAAAGACATATATGGTAGAATATCCGTAGTAAATAGACATCTAATCGAGCGCGTGATATAAATGTTCCCTTGAATCCAAGATTAGTATATATAAATTTATTTCGATTCATTCCGTTATACGAAGAGAGAAAACTTGGTATATAAATTTTACCTAAGCTATAATAACTTGTGTCTTCCGGTGTAGATGAGAAAAACATTTATATACGTGGCTACTAATAGCTCGATGTTTTTATTTTAATACAGTTGTAATTTTTCTTTTAATTTCCCTATAACTAAACTGATCTCTGTTGAATATAAATCTGCAACCAAAAGAATTTATACACCTATTCTGTGGTTTTCTGAAACTTAAATTTCCTTGTAAAGTCGCTTTCACTATCACTGCTTTTTTATTTGTCATTAAATTATTTCTTAGTGTATAATTCTCGAGTTATTAATTACCAACAAACACTTGGATTTCTATTGAAATGCTGGCCAACAAAATGAAACAAATATTACTTTACAACAGAATATTAAAATATATATGCTTTGTATTAATAGTAATTATTAATAATTTTCTAAGAAAATGTTAATGCATAGTTTGACAAGATTTCTTTGAGGTTGACATTTGTAAAGCTAATTAACTAACAAAAAATAGCCAACATTCTATTTCAAAATTTCTCCTTACTGTCACATTTATTTATATAAAGTGAAATATTATTTCAGCAAAAATAAAAAAAAAAAAAAACCAAGTCTAGTGGTGTGTGTGTCACTTGTCCACGTCTTAACTTGATTAGTTCTCGTTGCAGTACCATCGTCAGTGGTTGAAATATGAGTCTTTCAACTTTGGTGGGCTCCCGTTACAAACTAGATTTATATCTGAATACAATATATATCTACATAACGCGAATTTTTATTTTATGGTTCAAAGCCGACAACGACAAAGTTGCTACTGTGGTTAATCATTTTTTCCCCAAGACATTATAACTTTCACCTAACGCCTTGTTTTTTAATCATCAAAGAAGTCATTGCTCCTGACCAGCTGATAGATCGCTCAACTAATCACTCCCTTGTATCACTACTAGGAGTAGTAGTAGTTGCGATCACGAGAACAGCAACAGCAGCAGCAGCAGCTCAAGTCTAGTTTTGTTAACATTTCAGCGGCTACTATATTTGCTCGTTAGTCAATTTCTCGTGAGATATACTCGTGCAGTAAATAATTCTAGTTTGTATTTGCTGATGTTTGTACTCCACAAATCCGTCAACAGACAATGTGGCTAAGGAATGTCGCCAATTACGAGTAAATCCAGGTGGTCAGACGCAAATCAGTCAGCCAACTGGTCTACCAAGATGTTGATCTAACTCGCAAATCAGTCAATTACATCCAGATGATTCTCGTTAACTTGAATCTCATAAATATTTAATTCTTACAGTTTCTCTTTTACTCTCAAGTCTATCGCTGACATTATTTATGTATTACTAAATACCTACACTCTAATATCTCCTGGCTATGTACTCTATCTTGCCACCCGCAATACCACCTAACACCTTGTTACATTAGTTACACTAAACTTTTTATGTATAATCATGAAAAACCTCTCTGATGTTTATAACTTCATGTCTGATACTCTTTACAGATATTTTATCTCAATTATTGAAGATAATATAAAACTTTCGTTATTATAAATAAACTGTTGAGACAACTCACTTTCTTCCTACAGCAAAAATTAACTGCCAACGTAGCAATTAATTTGATCTCTTTCAAACTTCAGTCATCACTCTTGATTTACTTTTTCCTCGTTCTAACATCAATGTGCACATTTCGAATAATTATTATTAGATTAATAACACTACGTGACACTAGTTCAATAGTTTATTTCTAGAAAAAATAAATATTCTCAACTTTTCTTTTTTTTACTTCATTTATCTCTTCTTGTTTGACTTCTTCACACCATGAACATGCAAATTTTTAGAAATCCATTTAGTCGAGATAAGAAAAATGTTTTAATTTTTTCCTCATCAAAGTTGATAAAATAATTCCATTTTTTTCAACGAAAAAAAATTACTTAAAGCTTGTTTTATAAATAAAAAATGTTTTAATATAAAGATATGTTTTAATAAAACATAACATATTGATATAATCAACAGTATTAACATAATTTAAACTTATCTCTCATTTTCATTGGTGATTTTATCGATATCTCAAACTGTTTCTTATTCTCCAATCAGAACTCACGAAATAGCAAGCTCAATATATCCAAGATATCAATTTTTTTTCTCCATCGCATTAGATAGGATTAGCTTATTCATTTTTTCTTTTGATCCTTTATCAACTTATGTAGATACAACGATGATCTTAAAACGCCTTTGCGAATAGCCGCAATTGCTATCTCATTAAGCCAGCACCCGGCCCACGCCTGGCTGTTCCGTCTAAGGCTTTCACCGATGAGTTATTACAAGGTCTGTGGACAAAACGAAATGTGCATGTTTCATTGTTTTCCTTCGTGAGAGAGGATTTACCGTTCGATTTCTTGTATAAAAGAATATCGTATAACACTGAATCTCAACTCCTCACTCGTGGCCAGTTAACTTTCTGACACACTGTATTGCGTTCCTATTATTCGATTCGATGCTCTAGGCTATGGTTGCGCGGTGTTCATGGCACGTCAATTGCTACGATTATTCCATTCTCGAAGTTTCACGTAAATTTTCCACAAGGCACACCCTTTTTGTGAGATTGAAAATAGGAATCGATTGAATGCAAGTACCAATTCGGTGACCATGAGATTATTCCCTTCACCCTATTCGTCATATCTTGCTGTATTTCTTTTTTTTTTCAATATTCTGTAGTTGATTCAACGAAATGATTATTCCTCAAGGTACCTTTGTTTATTCTTGCTGGGAAAATTGGATTTCTATCGAATTACTTTTGTTCGGTATTATTTTCCTCGATCGGACGTATTGTCCTGTGTTTTTAATAAAATCTTCTTCAAGCAGAAAAAGAAACTATTGAATAATTTTTTTTTTCAATCATTTTTTTTAATGTAAAGATACTGAAAAGTTCATGAGATAGAGTTTGATGTAGATTTTGTGTATTTAGGTATTGATTAAAATTCAATGTAAAAGTTATAATGTTTATTGGATGTAGAGGCTGTCTTTAATATTGGAAGTATTTCAACTACTGTCAGAGATTTTATGTGTATCTAACCAAAACTTGGAAGGAAAGTAATATGAGTATTTCATAAGTTTGAACTCTTGCCGAGTTTTAATAGAATTTCCTTCCATGAGAATATTTCACTGAAGAAATCTATTAAATGCTGTGTTATAACAATAAGATGATTGCTCATAAATAAAATTATGTAAACGGATTGAAACATTATTTGAATTAAAGAAGTATATTTTTTATTATCTACTCTTTCAATGTTGGTCAGTAAATAACAACTAATTATTAATGACTATTAGCTGATGATATTTATTGGGTTGGTAAGAAAATAGTAAAACACTTTTAAGGTTTAAACATCAGAGAATGTAGAGTATTATGACTTTACCACAACGTCTCTGCTCTGGAGATGGACACAAGTCAATCATGCATATGATGATTGCTTTGGAGACTGAAATTGGTAGACTATTAAATTCAAAAATTAAATTAAAAGCTATTCTAGAGGTTTCACTATTTTATTGCCAACCTAATATTTTAAATATATCACAGCATTAAAAAGATTTACAGTTGTAGTAGGAACATAGGGACAATCCAAAGTATAGCTGAAGTAGATTGCTGCTGTTACAGCAATCCTTATGTCTACTCTAATTATTTGGATAACTGCTACAACTATCTTAACTGTATGAGCAGTTAAAGTATTGCTATAGTAATTTTTTCCAGTCTGTGAATCAGTTAAAGATTACAATACAAATTAAACATGAACAAATGTATCTATTTTGAATACTCAAATGATCAATCTCTATTTTTTTAGTGAATATTTATTATCCAGTCAATGGATTACTTGACAACTATCTAGAAGATCCATCAAAATGATTGTAGATGAATAAGAGATGAACAAAGATTCTAATAATTGTTAATTAATGTGCATTACAAAGCAGCATGATCATGTCTTCTATAATTTCTTAAAATAGATCACTGATAATCTTCACTAATCAGTATCTATTCACTGATCATCAGTACCATCTTCAATCAATAATCAGCTTACAAGTTAATTATCACTACTAAATTAATAAATACCTAATTATCAATTAAATGGGTGACTTTATACTAAAACACATTAAACGCATTAAAATAAAACACTACGATTTTGCAATTTTATTCAAATAATTGATCCCAATCTATGTGTAAGTCTAGGAAGACATTAGACCAGGAAGTCAACAGAAAGAGTTTCATCATCGAAATGAGGTGTAAAGGATGTTGAAGTTGACGAAGCAAAAAATCTCATTAGATCAATTCGTTTGGCGAGAACAAACTAAAAAGAAGAAACTTTCAGCTTATTGACAACAATACATTTGTTTTATCATATTAACACGGAAGTTTAATATTGCAAAAAGAGAGAAAAAAAGGTTGAATTGACAATGTATAATCAGAAGAATCAGTTTCCTAGAAAGTAGAACTCCCGCAGAGTCACCAAGAATGGGACAATGAGCCAGTGGGAGACTTGGTTATAGTATTGTAGACGTAGAACAAGCGCGAGTGCACGATGAGGACAGAGTAACACACCAGGTGGTTGAGTCGTAATTTCTCGCGTTAATATATGCCCGTTGAAGCCGGTAGCTTATAGCTACGAATCGTCTTATTCGCTTCAAGCAACAACAACACAACGTTACGCCAATGATACTAGACTACACGTAATCATTCAATCGTTAATAATTTTATTTCCTTGTCTTTTCCTACTTACCATCTCACTCGTCTTTTTATTCATCTTATTTCATTATATAGAGTCATAGTTGCTCACTTAGTATTACATGCACGCGCTTGCGTAGGTATACCAACGTGCTAGTTATTAGCGTTGGAGTTACCATTACTCAGCGACCTGCTAAAGTAAACTCAAGAAAACCGTTTTATGAGTCTGATTGAGGCATGCATGTGTATTATGTACATATGTTTTATATATATAAAGGCCAACCGAGGTCAAATTCCATCTGTCCTTCGACCTCGCTACTTCTCTAATGATAACGATTGGAAAGCCAAGGATATTGCACATTTATAAATCAACGAAAAAAATATTTAGTAAATTCATGTTGTTGGTATATGTATATATAAAAATAAGATAAATTAAATTTAATTTCCCGCTAACCATATGTTGCTATTTTAAACCTTGAATTTATAATCTTAGATGAAAGCTAGAAATAAAATTAGACGATATGAGAACGAGCCTGAGTTTAACCGTTAGCTAATTAATTTTACATCTCTTAAATAGCTAGGAGTATACGAATGAAGAATATTAGTATATTTTATTCTATTTCGACTGAACTATAAACTTATTGCTGAACTCTTTGGTTATAAACATGCTTTGATATTATGTACTATCGTTTATAAATGTTTACCGATCTTATAGAATCGATATTCATGTTGTAAAAATTTTGAATATTCATTAGATGGGTTTTATTTAATAGAAGGTAAATAAAGTATGTGATGAGGATGCAGAGTCAATATTTGTATAATATGGAATATTTTACAGTATTTTATTTTTTGTTACTTACACGATAAAATATACAATAGGGTAAAGTATTCTATTTTTATTCATTGTTTATTTAGTAAATAATTCTTATTTTTCTGTTATTTCCTAACAAAAAATATCTGCAAAATAACAAAAAAAAGGGTTTTTTATCTGTTGTCGATTTGAATCAAAAGAAAAGGATTAATTAAAAATTTTCTAGGTCAAAGTAGAGGGTTTAAGTTTACCATAGGAAAAAAATTTAAATAAAAACATCAAAAAATTTCCAAGTACTTCTATTGTTTTGTAATTTCCTTTATTTCCTTTGCCTGTTCATTAATTATCCGGGTCAGAAAATTGTTTAGTCAAAGGAGTTAATTAAAAAGATGATAAAAATTTCAATACCACGAAAAACAATGGACATCTAATTAAAATATAATTTGTTTAAATATTTTACATTTTTTTCTCTGACAAGATAATTCAACAAATAAGTCAACCAAGTGATCATGATAATTACCATGGATTTCCTCTCTTTTCAAAATTTCCACTCAACTTTTATCAAAGGCCAGGCAGTATTAAACATTCACTCATCTCTCTTTCAACCCTTTCTCTATTTTCCTTCGTAATTTTTTTTTCCTCAGCAAAACATCAAAAGTGCAGTATTGCATTAATGTTACCAATGTAATAAAAGTCTCGTCTATTTATGTTTACTTTTATCTTTGACAAATCAAAACAAAAAAATCCATCTCTCTAATACTTTTCAATTATTCAAAACCAAACAAAAATATTTATTTTATTCAATCCGATAAAATATGTTAATTTAATTAATATGAACCTAAAAGCAGTAGCATCAATAGCTTAATAAATAGATAATTAATATCACATCTATAACATGATGAAAATTAATTCTATGACTCATCGACAATTAATAATAATAATGAAATGATTTAATATCTTTAATAGCTTCATTGCAGCAATGTTCAATTAGTTTGTTGACACTACAAGTATTTTCTAAAATGAACATGAATAACACTATTCTCGTCGTCGACAAGGCTCTATTTCCATAGACCACAAGAGCATTTCACAGTCCCTCTAGAGAGATAAAAGCTCGTTGAATAATAAAGGGATGAGTAAACCACTATAGAAGATATAGAAGTAAATCTTGAATGCATGTGATAGGAGGTGTATATTTTTGCTGTTATATTATTATGAAGAATAACTATTATGAAGTGGCTGATGATAACCACTGAGATAGATCAGTGCCGGGTGTTTGTGTTCTATGATTCAACGTGTCTATAATAAAGGGACATGACACTCCATCTGTATGTATACAAACGTAGCTCGGTTATAAATGCACTAGAGCATATTTCGCTGGTGTGTTGATTCGATTTAATGGTTTTGAAACTGGTCAATGTGTTTCTTCATACGAATTATGTGATTTAATTGTATTAATACTCATTAAATTTAATGACTAAATTATTTATTAATTGATGGAATTTGTTTATTAAAAATAAATTAATTTATAAAGTGTTGGAAGGCTTATAAAATTATGAGTGGATTATATTTGGTATGATATGTAATAAATTTCTTGAGCTCTTTAAAGATGTATATCTAGTCGACTCCTGCAGGACATCTAAAAAATTTTTTAGTAGGTTTTTTTAAATTATGCGTACATGGAGAAATGCAAAGTAAAATATTTAGCAAAAATTATTTGAAAATCAAATAAATTTTACTTTATTAGCATACTAAGTTGGATGCAGATCGATATTTTATTATATTTATAAATCAAATTTAAAAAAAATATATTCAACTTTCAAGTATGTTTCATTTCAACAATTTCTATTGATGAAAATGCCAACAGCAAATTTAATACTGTGAATATAAATGTTCTTTTTTATTTTTCTTTTGTAAATAGAAATATTATTTTTATCGTAAAAACAGTACTCATGATCGTTTATTTTGTAAAAATGGTTTTTTGCTAACCAATTTTATGATTATTATACTAAATCAGTATATTTTATCGTAAATCGATAAATGATTTACTTAATACATTTTATATTTTGTTCAATACATATTATTTTAAAATAATTTTTTATAATTTTATCTAACGATTAATGGGTAATAATTAGAATTGTACTGATTTATAATTATTTATTATAAATAAAAGTTTCTACATGACTACTGTCAGCATCGCATTCAACATATCAGACCACCTATTATTCTATTTTGCCCAAGTTTTTATTTAATTTTGGAAAAATAAATCCAATAACACCTGTTTTTTTGTATACATAAGTAAAAAAAAATTTTCAAATTTTCTAGAAGTATTTTTTTTCCATAAAAATGGATGAAACATAGCAAATTTTATAATTTGCTTCTAATTTTACACACTTCCGGTACAAATAACACGTAATTTAATGAGACCATCAAGTTCAATTGTTTCATAAAATATATCAGAAATGGTACATTTTCTTGATAGAAATAAATAAAGTATTTTTTATTTTATTATATATTTCAAATTCAAGCTTTTTTTATTGTAAAAATTTTATTACACCCTTCAATTGTAATATTTTATATTTATTTTTGTATAATTCAAAATTTTGATTCATAATAAAATTTTTACAACAAAAAATTGTATAGTCTACTAGCTAAATATCTGCTTATTGCCATTTTTGTACCCGAAGCGATAGATTACTATTTATTGGATTAAAATTTACAATTCCTTTTTCTCCGTGTATATATTTCAAATACAAGCTTTAAAAATGAAATTTATAAACATGTCATCCTATCGATTAAAACTCATGACTTACTGTCAGACAAAGAAATACAATTACAAAAATCGTTTATGTAAGTATAATTAAATATTTATAATTTTTTTTTTTATTAAATTATAGAGATTTCAATTCAATAATGATAATAACACAAAAAAATTTTAAATTACCGTAATAAATTCCAAAAAAATATAATTAAAGAATACAAAATTTAATCGACCAATTAGAAAAGCGTAACTATTTTATTCGTACGCTGATTAGTCAGTTTTATTTTTGAATTTTCGAAATAAATAAAAATAAAAATTAAATAATTTTTTACGTTGTTGACTTGAGACTGCGCACAGTGTATTTCTAGTACATCCTCTAAAGGAGGTGTAAAATAGAGCAATTTAGATAATAGGTGGGTTAATTGTAAGTACTTGATAATATGTAAGTAATTTAATGTAAAATATTTCAGGTGCATTCTGTAATTTAGGGAATCATATAAGGGATACATGAAAATAATTCAGTGATGCAGGTGTCAGACATGAGTGATTTGCAGCTGGTGTTTGTAACCCTGTACATTCTTTAAAGTAACATTACCTTTTTAAAGAGTTGTGAAAAAAGAAAACTCTTTAACACATTGTGTTGTAGATATTAGTCGTTGGAAAAAAAAGTATTCATATATTTTTATTTAGTTGAAAAAAGAAAACTTCCTGTGCATCGAAGTGAACTCAAAGGAGCAGGATGTACTTAAGAAGGCCAAGTGACGAAAGAACGTAGAATATATGCATAAGATTTAATAGTCGCTTATGTTTACGCGCATGTCATTACTCGGTTACACTGTATATGTACGTGAAGTGAAGACACAAAAGTCGACCAAACATACCGACGTGTTCCCTCTTTAAACAAAAGTCGAGTTTACGAGCCAGTGTGAATCATGAGTTTGCCTTGATGGTTTGTGACAATTTACAGTTCGAACACTCGTTCAGTGCAAATATATATAATTTTTCGACAATAATGGAGCCAATTATTTAAGGTATTCCTTCAAGTGCATACCTTTAATTATAATTTTAAAATGAAAAAATTATCTCAAAGATGAGAGAATATATTCTTTTTTATATTTTTCGAACATATTATTATTTTTTTTTAAAGGGTAATGCTTTTTTATTATGCATTAAAAAATTTTTAACTGCAATTTTTTGTTGAAAACGAAAGGGTTTAAATGAAAACATTTAAACTCCTTATGTAGTAGAGAAAATATTCAAATATTTTTCTTACTTTAAACCGGTAATAATTATTTAAATTTTAATCTCTATTTAACTACTTAGATTCTAGTGATAAATGTTCTAAAAAACAAAGAATTAGTGAATTCTACTGGGTATTTTTTTCTGGTTCCACATTAATAATTATATTTCGCGTGACAAAACTAAACAAAAGAATGAATAATTTTCTTATTTGAATAAAACATATTTTATCAAGAGAAAAAAAAAATACGTTTGCATTACGAGTAACTATATTTTATAATTCCACAAGAAAATATAAAAAAATAAACGATTAATCATCTTTCAAACAAAACCTATTATATAATTGAATATTAAAAAATTAAAAATAGACACGACATAACTCATAATTATTTATCTATTAAAGGAAAAAAAAATTTTTTAATTAAAAAATAATCAATAAATCATGAATCCTGACCCTCCTAAACCATTTGATGTTAGAAAAAATTACAATTCCCATAACATTAAAGTGTGAATATTTTTTTATTCAATAAATTAACACAATAACAATCATGTTGAATGTGTATCTTCACCTTTAAGTATCGCAACAATAATAAAATTAGATCTCATGGGGTACGAATAATACTAGAGTCTAGTGTATGGAGGGTGTGGCTGTGCAACCTGCAATCTGTATGTACGTATCCATTATAATACCTGTCTTGCAATAGTCCGTCTATTTAAAGTCTTTTTTCCCGCTTCAGTTTCTCCCCTAAACGTTAGAGAGGTTTGCCCTGAACTTCCGGGTTTCTTTGGCTTTGTTGCGTTATACTCAAGGGGAGTAGAGAGGGAGAAATAAAACGAGAGAGATAAAATGTATGAAGGGACAATCCTCTCGCGTCCCCGGGTGAGTCATAACCGCGGAATCACCACCAAGCCCGACTGATTCACCCTTCGAACGTAGAACATTAGAGAAAGAGCAAAAGAGAGACGACTGACAACATAGAGGGGTTACTTTAGGGTTGCGTGGGGAACGAGGGAGTTATGTCGGTGCCAGGATAAATTGCGCGTCGAAATTTTCCACATGGTAGTCTGTAGGGAGGAAAGGGGATGGAAACGATGCATGGGGATGCAGAGTTGAATATGTTTCCTATGTAGGTTTGTTTGTAGAGATGTAGAAATGTACGTGCAAATATATTGTATGGTATGAATGTACGATCCTTTACAGACAAAGCACGCGCTTCGCCGCGTGACTTTACTCTCCCTGATATTATCCTGCATCGACTTCTACTCCCCTTTTATTTCTATACTATTCAACAACTTCTTCATTGAACACTATTTTAAGTTAATGAAGATAACACTAGCTCTAAATCCGTCATGATTAGTTTTATCATCAAGACTGCACTGATAGAAGAGATTTGTAATAATAAAGGAGGCTTCTCAATTGTTAAAAAATATTTTGTAAAAGTTATAAAATTATATCCTAACGATTATTATTATTAAATTATTAAACAGAGCTTTGTTACAGTGCAAAAAATATTTTTTAACAGTTAATAAATCTTCTTAACTATTAAGGACTCTGATGTAACCAATATAATTCATATTGTCGATTATATGGTTTTTTTTAATATAAAATGATATAATCTATTAGAATGTTATGTCATTTTATATTAATATTAGGTGGCGCTACGAACGCCAGTTTATTAATTATTAAAAAATATTTTTTAACTGTTAAAAAATATTTCTTTACAATAAAATGAGATTTATTTATTATAAAACCGCTAATGTTTTCATAATTAAGGCTTTTTTATTGTTATAAAATTTTAATTAATAGTTAAAAAGCATTAATTTTAATAATTAACTCTGCGAATCCGGAAAAATTCAAGTGTTTAGTAATGAATCAGTAAATGAATAATTTATGATGTTTAACATTGTAAACACTTTAAGCGTTTAGTTGCTTGGAACACTTGGATTTGCAGTAAAAAAATCGTCTTTTAACAGTAATAAATCTCTTCTATCAATGTAACATTACTTTTACTCAGTTAAACAAAAGAATAAATTTTTTTTTCAACATTTTATAATTTATCTATTGACTGCAGTCTATTTTAATATTGTCATATAAATTACTTGGAATTATGTAGCATGGTATTATATATTATGGAATTTTAATAGATAGTAATAAAGAATTTTTTTATAATCAACTCAACTTTTCAAAGTAGTAGAGAATTAATTATTCAAAATTTATTTAAAAAAAAACAAAAATAAAAATAATTATTTATTACAATGGTATTAATAGTATTTAATCCAACTAAGATCTAGATATATATCAATGATAGTTGGATAAATTATGATTAAAATTAAATGTCTCTGCTAAAATAATGACAGCAATCATGGAATTTGTAATTATTTAAATATGATATTTGTTTCTCAATATAATAAAAAATTTTTGGCCTCGTAACCGTTATGGTCTGTCGAGTTCAAATAAAGCAAACTAGAAGATAAATTAAAACATTTTAACACTCACAATAATAAATATAATGAAGTAAAAATTCCTGTAATTTTATGGTGCTAAACACTCCACCCTTTCACTCTAGAGAAATATACTCTATTAATTAATGCAACTTTTGAATAAATGATTATACCATCAGACACCAAAGTATGCAGCCTAAAATGCATTCAAACATAAATTAATTTTATTTTCAACTTTCTCATTAAATTTCTTTTTTTAGCCAAATAATAAATAAGTTAAGATACAATTTAACATTGAATTAAAATAATTGAGACAAAAAATATTTTTTTATTTTCATAAAATATTTATGCAGTAAGTATCAATGTGGATGAACATTTGATCAGATAAATATTTCTATTGATTTTTCAAAGATGAATAATAAAATCTGTCATTGTCAAAGACATCGAGTTATCATTTACGTATTTATTTTATCCGATTTGAATTCTTTGATTAAATCCCCTTAACTTTTGTCAATCAAATCTAGCTCATTCTCTATCAAACATCCCTTTTAGTATCAATGATGCCATGAGACTTGATCAGATCGTTGTGATCGTAGGAAATAAATGGAAGAGTAGAGGTCTAGTGATAATCTCTCTCGTGCATTCCCCTTTTGTGGGCAGGATCCATTTTAGCGTGAAATGACTTCGATTAATTTGACTTCTCTACACATAAATATATATATATATATATAGAAGTTGAACTTAGTATCATGGTGTGATGGTGATGCTAACATATAAAACTTTGGCAAAAGTGGTGAAATTAATTTTGCCTGCGGTTCAGCAAATCCAATTATAAAATGTTAATACTCTAAATGGTATATATTATCAGAGTTGACAAGTAAATTAATGTAATAACATAGATAAAATATAATAATAGTCTTTTTATATTCAGTGATTATCAATTCAATCGATATTAACGCATCAGGAATGTTATTATTTTGCCATCATGATTCATTCTTATGATCGTTACTTTAATATTCCAATGACAGATTTTAAATAAAGTGTTATTATTGATTGGTCATATTAGTCACAGAAATAAAACAAAGAATTGAAACAAATGGGGGAAAAAGTGCGATCGATTGATAGTAATGACATTTGTGAGCGAAAAATTGAAGGGTTTTGTTGTATATGGAAAAAATTTTTTAAAATTATTGAAAGTTTTTAACGATTTCTTTTTTTTTTTTTATTTTAAAAAAGTTTTAAATAATTTTTTTTCTATCAAACTCAAAACAAAATTGTATTGATTAATTTTTCTGTTTAATTTGTGGGTGTCTGGACATGAGTTTTAACATGGAAAAAGGGTTGTTCGTTCATACTCTCAACCAATATCACCTTTAGCTAAATGTTTGCTTATCAATAAAAATTCGAAACTTGAATATTCATTTAAATTGAAATTTAATTAAATAAAATTTAAAATGCTTCTCAAAAATAGATAAGAAGAAATTGCTATTTAAAATGAGTGAATATTTGTGAATTCCATTCACTTAACTGGTTTCCACTGATTCATTTATTCATTCATTTGTGTTCAAAGTGTCTGATAAAAGGTTGTTTATTCAAAAAAAAAAAAAATGATTCAAGTATGGATTATTTTAATGTGAGTTTAGGCACTATTACATAAGCGATTTTACAAATCTGTGAATATAATCTGTTGTTAAATTTAAATAATATAAAAACTCTGTCGTCTCATCCATATTTAAAAGCTCCGGGGACAACAAAAGCATCAACGGTTATAGAGAAAACCTTTGAAATCAACGGCCCGATGGTTTCACCATGTCACCTGAGGCAATACACTTTTATTTTTTATTTTGTTTTTTTATGTCCTCCGGTTTGCAACCCTACCGAGTAGAGTCTACCCTTGCGTCATATTACGGAAGGGTTGATTCTCTTTGTGGTCTTCTCTCGTTCCTCTGGCTTTGACTGGAGGGTGATATGGTGCCAAAGGCTATTGGGTACGACAAGCTTCTCCTAGTCAACTTAAACTTGGGAGTCAGAATGATGGTGGTGGTGGTGGTAGTATATTGCTGTAATGTTGAAAAATGCCTGCAGGGTGTAAAAGACTATACTGAGCCTTCGATTAATCTTTTATTTATCGCTACTGTTCAGAAAGACGATGTGAACAGGAAAGGGATTAAGCTTCTCCTTTTTCTCTTTATTTTTTTGAATTTTCATCTTTTTTCTTTTTCTCTCCCTGAAGGTTTGCTCCTGTGAGATGAAATTAACGACGAATATTAACCGGTCTGTAAAATTTGCGTCGCGACGAACAAGTTACGAGCACCAGAACATGGAGAAATCCTGTGAGATGATGATGATGAAGACAAAAATAAATAATTCATAACCGGTTATTTAAGACGAATAAATTAATCCTTCGTATTCGTGATGATTAATTTCTCATTTTTTACAATGAAGAATAATCACTGATTGTTGTTTTTTTTGATCTTCTCTTTGCATCATTATTCTAAAAGTGTGATGTAGACAATGAACATTATTGACTTTATATTAGGGTCTTAGAATATATCCATCTGAGAGTTATTCTACTCCATTTAAGTTTCAAAATCCACATGTTTAGCTCTGAGAGAGGAGGCTATTGATGGGTCGAGTGTACGAGGGGGTGGTTACTTAAACTTCAAGAGGGGGTAAAATGCTTACTATATTTGCTTTTAACTAACACAGACTTAAAAAGGGTGTGTTTGTCGTAATAATAATAATAACATACTCTTATGTCGTAATTATAATAAACGTTAATTAAGAAATTCTCTGCAAGTTACTTCTGGTTTTCAATACATTTTAATAAAGACATGTTCTAAATACTTTCTAAAGTTTTTTTTATTTCAATTCTTTGTCGGTAAAATGACGAGAAGAATAATTATTAGATGTTACTTTAAATGGGAAAAATGTGAAAGATGTTTTTTTAGATATAAAACATGCAATGAATTAAAGATTAAAATTTTTTTAAGATTTGTGTTGATTAGAATAATTAGTGAAGCAATAAAATTCTATTATAGGAGATTAAGAGTTGTCTTTATTAATGATAATTAATAATTATAACGACAAGATGAGCACAAAGTAATCATTTCAATAAGATAACGATCATTTAGAGAAATGAGATCAGAATTTCCGGGTTTAATAAAACTCTCTTTAAAATAAAAAAAATTTATTAAAAATTTAAAATACTCAAGTCTTAAAATTTTTCTGTAAATAAAAATGAAAAACGACTATATAAAATTTTATGATGATATAAACATGAAAAAAAAAACTTTTGAAGCTTTAATAAAATAAAACACGAGAATATAAAAATGGTAATACATGAATTAGCAATTGTTTGAAAAGGTTTATGCATATTTAAGAGTAAAAAGTCTTGCAATAATGTCTATACTTATGGATCAATTTTAAAACATAAATAATAGAGTAGTACACACATATACATACAACATCCTTCACATACATACATCATTTAACTTAACAACAACAAAAAAGTCTAGATTTTTTCCACTAATTCTTGGAAAGTATTTTTATGTAAAAACAAGTAACCCTGAACAATTTTCCCGAAGATGCGTAAAGAGACTTGACTTCTAGGTCTCCTGGGAGACGACGTGTGTAGATGAAAAGGGAGCAAAATAAACGAATCGAGGTCAAAACATTTCAGGATGTGATTGCGTGCAGACGTAATTGCTGATGATGGTTTGTTGGTGCGTGGCTGTTGGTCAGAGTTGTGCTTCAATTCATATATACAACGACCCTCAAAGTGTTTACAAAAATAGAAACAAGTAAACGTGTATGATATTAAATGCTGTAGTAGATGCCCTACCTTCTCTTTGATATACCATTTAAATTGTTTTTCATGAACAGATCGCGACCTTTTGACTACAAATTTAAGTGGCGAAATCTCCATTCACTCTTTTCTCTCTTGATTACCTTCGATTACGCAGCAACTAAGAATGTTTAATTGTTTATCAACAGCTCCGTTACAATCTTAACTACATTTGAAGGAAACCCATCATGTTGTTTCTACAGGCTCTCACATTGTTTCTAGTAATACATACATAAAAGTTGTATTGATTTTCAACTTTCTCTTATTCTATTTTATTATTTTCTCTTTCGTATATATCAATAAGGGTTCGATTTCAACCAATTATCTTATCTATTGATCTCTTTCACTTTCAATATTACCGATAAGTTTCTCTCATCAGGAGATCGATGGAAAATTGTATGAGCATACTTAGATTAGTGTGTAAACATTCAAGAGAAAGGGACGAGCATTGAATCTAGACAAAGACACTACTCGTGATGCTCTGAATGCCACTCAAAGAGCATTTTGTCATCAGGTACACGAGCGTGATTCCACTTCGACTCTCTCCTTCATTGTATCACACGTTGGAAAACAAAGATATAAACTTAGTGACGGTTGGTGGACAGTTACTCAATAGACAAATGCAGATACATATATAGATGCAGGTGGTACTTTGTGTGTAACCATTTGTTTATTCTGCATACTGGACACTTATATGCATATCAACTACTTTGAATTCTGATCTTTCTCTCTCTCTTTTTTAAAATCATTTTTTTCTCTCACTTTTATACTAGTCGAGACACCGAAAGAATTTAAATTTTCAATAAACTCAAAAACCCTCCGGACGTGAACGATAAACGCAAGAAGAACGTTTACTTTAAATAAACGAAATAAAAATAACCCTCGCCACTCGTTTACGTTCACATTGAAATATATATGTACGTCGACAAGCGTATACATGTCCATTGGATTTGATAAATAGACAATTTTATGAATAAAAGAGAAAAAAAAAGTATTTTTGTAAAACAACTATTATTTTTATCATGAAAATTGGGTAAATATTAGGAGTTGTAGGATTGAAGTACAGAGATTTAATTAGAATTTATGAAAATTTTTTAAATCATTGGAATTCATTGAGTTTTTTTATTCTTGTGAATTGCATGAATTGATAAAAATGTTTACTTGGTAATAAATTGTAATTAGTATAGAGTAAGTGAGATAACAGATTGTAAACTTTTTAGAATAGATTTTATTGTACGTAACAGTAGATATCGAGGTTTTTTTTTTTTTATTTGAATGAGTAAATGTGAATTTGCTGTTCTTTTTGTTTGATGTGAAAGTTTGCTAATGATTGAATATGCTAAAAAGGCAATTTATAGACTGCTCGAAAAGTTGCACCATTTTTTTTATTGATAATGTGAATCGATCGATTACTGTTAAGAACTCATCTGGATAAATGTTTACTTTTAATAGATCCGTCAGATTCAGTCTTTCTATTTCTTTCAAGATATTTTAATTGTTTTTTTTTTTTTATTAAGAAAAAGTAAAGATCAATTTACTTAGCGGTTTTCTTTTAAATGAATTAATTAAAAATATTTCAAGTATTTTTTTATTAATTTATTATTTTATTTAGTATTTATAATTGAGAGGATTTTAATTATGTAAGCAATAAATTTTAAATAAAATATAAACAACATGTATTTATTACAAGTTATAAATAAATAATAAAAGTGAGTAAAGTAATTAGTTATATTTTATTAGTCATTAGTGGTTAACAATCAAGAAGTCTGAAGTGTGAACTACATATTGAAGGTGTTATACCTCAAATGACCGAAGGTTAAAGATACAACGGTAGGGTGAAATACCCGATAAATGACCGTCATTATTCAGTAAATCAACGGTACATTGATGTTATTAATTACCAACTTCTAACAAGGAAATATTTCGAGGCGTCTGTAACAGAATTAGTCGGTAATATGTTAGTTTATATTATAATATTTAAAAAAAAATAAAAACTACCCTTAAAATTTATAATGCATAAGGGTATATTACTTTTATTACATATTTCTATTGAAAGAATTTCAAAACAATTTTGCTGATAAAGAAAAATTCAAAAATAATGTAAAATACCTAAAGTTAGATATTTAAATAACTAAAACATAATTATTTTTTAAAAACAAAAATGATAGTTTAAAAACATTAGATCAAATTCGCAGTCATACTTGGGAAAATTTCATTACTTTCATCGATGCTGGTATAATAATTTGCGATTTTCATTTTTGCACTTTGTGAGAGCAATATACTCTGCAAACAGTAGAGGAGAAGGTAGAATTATGGTCCAATCTTTAATATGGTCCATTTGTTTATTATGTAAGCATGGCGTGTTTTTTATCAGCTAACCTACAAATATATTGAAAAATAACTTCTTGGCAATCAACAGAAACTTCGAAAAGTGACAATTGATGATAATTTAACAGAGTTAAATGTAATTAAATAAAAACAAAAAGTGATCCATAATCCTACCTTCTTCTCTATAAATAAGTGAGTATAGTATTCAATAATAATTAATATCAAAGACAATAAATTATTTAGAAAAATACATGGAAAAAATTTTATAGGGATTTGTAATAGTCAATTTGGAATAAAACTTACTGTAGTAAATTGGCTATAGCCAAAAAAAAATTATTAGTGGTAAAAATAGTTGAAAAACTTAGGACAAAGTACTATTTTGATTAGTAAAAATTATCAAAAAATATTTGGAAAAAAATTCAGAAATTCACTCTTTTATTCAATATATTTATTAAAAATACTCATACAATGTCAGTATATTAAATATTGAAATAATTTTTTAATTTTTTTGAATAATAAAAATAATAAAATAATAAATTGATCAAATTAATTATAAAAAAAAAAAATTTTTTGTCAACCATCTTTTTAACTTAAAGAAAAAAACAATATAAATAAATAATATTTTTAATACAAGATAAGTTTATTTCAAGCTTTTTAATAATAATTTGTCCAAAGATTTGATTAGTGTATGTAAACACATTATATTTTATAAAAGAGTAATTAAGTCTTAATTGCATGCTTGAGCAAAGATTTCACGAGTTAAAATATATATTTAGTCAGAAAATTTTTTTTGTTTTATTTCATTGACGCGAGGGAGCCTCATGCTTGAGTGTATATTTGAGGAAATGTTGGAGTATTCAGAAGGGTTAACAAGTGAGAAACATATACAACAAACGGGGGCGTGTATAAGAATAGTTGAGTACGAATAACCGAATACACTTGAATCGAATTCATCTACCATAGCTAACAGGGTCGAGAATATAAAAGCCGGAAGGGGAAATTCGCCGTGTCCGATTCGCACAAAGACACTCGAGGTCGTATGCTGTCATTCTCTATTCGTTCTAATTTTTTACTTACATTTCTATATTACTCACAGTTGTATTTGCATCGAGTTAATTAATTCATTTAAGCCCCTTCTATCATTTACAATGATTGAGAGAGATAAAATTTGTTTCATCATGAACTGGAACATGGGACATGCGAGAAGTCGTTTGATGCAGTGAAACGAAGCTTACAATCAGTTTAACATTATTTTTAAATTGTAAAAAAATGTAAATAATGACTGAAAAAAATAATTTTTTTACTCTATAAATAGTTTAGTGAGTTAAATAAATAATTTTAATTGCTGTGGGTGACGATAAAATGTATTTTAAAATTTTTGGAACATCGTGAAATGTGGTGCTATATTGTTTGGAAGTGTGAAGGCAGTAGTCTGACAGTATGATTGGCTTTTATAGCACATCGTATAATACATCGATAATATCAAATTTAAAAATAAATCCTAGTTTTCTTATCAGTACAAAAATTTTAATGGTACTATCATTCAAATTGTTGACATTTTTTTTTTTTTTTGATTAAAAAAAATTGATGTTGATACAATTGTTTTATTTCCTAATAACAATAGTTTATTGACAATTATTACAATCCTATTATCAATAGACAAGTGAATTTTCAAATCAAACCATTTGAGAATTGGACCATTTTAAGTTGATATTATTTTTAGATGGGACTATTTTTAATTTAGAATATCTCCAATGTGAACTATTCTAAGCAGATTATTTTTGCTCACTCCGAAAAATTCAATTTTAACACCCATTATACCACAACATCCCTCTGCTTTTTTTTTCTTTTCCAGTTCGTTTTTTTTTTTCTTCATATCAACTGTGGGAAGTTGATGAAATAATTTTTTTTATCATCTTTTAACATACTTAATGACATTAGAGGTGAATTGACAATAAAAGAGTAGACCTGAAACGGAGTATAATTCTTAGCAAAAACTAGAGACAAGCATCGCAAATTATGTTGGCAAAACAAAGTGCCACCTGGAAAGAGGTCCGTTATATCTCGAAGGCGACCTTTCCGGTCCAAGAGGGCAAGCGTTCTCCTTTCGTTGTTTAGTTGGTCGTCTCACTATACGCTGTATGCTCCTTTCGCACACTTTTCTTTTTTCCATTAATTCTTTTTTTCACTTAAACTTAACTCCATTTCTTTTCTTTCATTTGGGCACTCAGCTAGAGTTCTTGCTAGACCGGAAAGCCATAACCATCCGACAACGACCTAACGAACATCAAGCAGGATAGGTCCTTTTTCGTATAATAATGTACCAGCAACAATTACCTAGCCTAGTTTTATTAGTCAAGCATAAATACCAGACGTGCTGTCCAGTGTTTAACACTGATGTTCATCACTGATAGTATTCTTTGTTCATGAATCTTTAAATTTTATTCTCAACATGAAAGTATGCTGGAAAAATGTTTAATTACATCAACTAGAATCGTTTTGATATTTTTTTTCTTATTGTTATTTTAATTAATGACCAGACAATTAGCTTGTATGTCTTCTCTATTTAATTTACAGCTATTTAATGATGCCATATTTAATGTTTGTTTTATGTTATAAACGACAAATGTGACAAGTGATGGTGATCCGATGTTATGACTTCCGCTACTGGTTTATGTTTTGATGAGCTTGATGCTTTTAGAAATCTGTCAGGTGAATTATGAGATATTACCAGCTTTAAAATCTCTTAATATTTTATTGCTAAATTTATTTACATCTTGGTTATTGAACATTTTTCTTTTCCTTACTCTTAATCTCAACATTCATTATAGAGTACTAAAACTTTAATAGTGTAATTTCGATATCATGATTTGAATGTTGTAAATGATGCCATTAATGTCGACTTTCAAATTTTAATCATCAATTGATAAAAGTACGACAGTGATTTGAGATTAGTCGAAGGAATTATTTTGAAATTTAATAGAAAATTTTTTAAAAATAATTTTACTTTTTTATTACTTTTTTTTTTTATCAATATTTATATTTGATGAAAAAATTGTTCTAAAGGTAAAGTATAATGTTTGGAATATAAAGCATCAAAATTTACCGTTTTTACGGTTTCTCTCAAGCTCCATTAACGTCTTTGTCTGTTCGTTTACTCGTCTGTAGCCAGTCTTAAAAATTATTGAACCGATTGAACTAAAATTAGGTGCACTTATCTCAAATACCTTCTTTGATGTTTAAGGAAATTAAAAATAAAAAAAAAAAACTTCTTTAATCAAACTTTTAAATATTTTTCTCATTTTTTTTTTCATCAGACTATAATTCAAATAATGCATCCAAGTAGAAAACACATTGATTTCATTTTTAGGTCAGCTATAAATTCTCTAAAACAACAGAAAAAATTAACTCTAATCAATAAAAATCATAATTTATTTATTTAATATAATATTTTTAGCAGATATAAATAAGCAAATAGACAACTAATAAGAAGATAATTGAATGATCTATTAATCATCTGATTGTCTATAAAGAATTTTTTTATGTGTTCATTAAAATAATAAATTCATCGGTATAATAATGTTGTGTAGCTTTACACAATAGAATTATAGGTCACGGAATTTCACAAGTAAATAAAATAATTGTAGTGTTTATTTAATTTGAAAGATATGGAACTTAGAGATTGTTTATACGACAATCAAGCCAATAATTTTCTACGTGGGAGATATGGTATATAACATATGTACATACCTGTAATGATCGAAGTCACGAGAGACGAGAATGCTTATAGCTTGGAGAGAATAGATATTCCTTATTCAACATAAACTATTCTTGTCTTTACGGTGGCAGGTAAACAGCATCGTGAATTTCCCATAATTCTCTCATATCTACAGCCTTTGTGGATTACGGATTATGTGGAGTTGAACTACGCATGTAATAAACCCGTTTCTCCATTCAATCTATATATATATATATCTAAATACATGTGTGTATGTTTATATCAATAGTGCATATAATAAATGTATATATGTAGTAAATAATATGTATATATGTTTTAATATATACGCATTAATGTATATACAGCAAACGCCTTTTGCGTTGCTTTCACATCTGATCATTTTCTTTCGCCACTTGGGTAGGCCAATTAATTACTCCCCCTTCTTTACACTAGAGATTATTAATTTACTGCTGGCAGCGAGAAAAGGAAGCCCATGTTTTTACATTTTTATCAACACTTTCTATTGGATAAGGAAATTATACACAACTTTTTCATTTACTTTTGCTTCCAAGTAAATTGCTAAATAAATGATGCATGTAATGCATGCGAATCTATTATCAAGTGTTGGTATAATCCGTTGATTAATTTTACAAGAATTAGATCGAGGTCAAATATACTAAATAATCATCAAGAGCTTTATTTTATTTAATTATTAAAATAAAAGAAAAAAAAATAGTTATTTGTCTGAGTGAAAAAAAAATTTTTGCTTTAAATAGATAGAAAATAAGTGCTAAAAATAGATAATGTTTAAGGGTAATATTTATTATTTACATAAATCATTAAATAATCACATAAATTTCGTTATTATTTATACAACCGTTTAGATCTTTTCTTCAGATAGCAAGTAGTTGAGACGTAAAAACATATTACGTTAAATTATTTGAGGAAGTTTAAAGAATAAATTTTCTTTCAATGTCAATTATTAAAATAACAAAGGTGTCACTAATATTTAATCATATTGGTGTTTGGTTCGAGATAACTACGACTTAAAATTATTTTGGAGTAAATAATTTTTTACTCCAAAATAAAAAAAAATTCTAATACTTATTATCAATTATTATTTTTAATTTTTTCAAGTATGATTAAATTATTATTATATTAATAGATGAGATCTGATAAGAAATAAATGGTTCCCAAAATTAAGCTGATGATTATTACATAGTAATCAAAATAATCATTGAATAACCTATTTGTTAGCTTCCGCTGTTTGCCTCATAAAACTGTCAACATAATTCTACTGTGAGGATTAAAACCTCAATGATGTTAATCTCTGATTTAGTTGTTTAGAATGTTTGAAATTCGGTCTTAATGACATAATGTTTGATCATGAAAAAAAATTATGTGGGCTTGACCAGATTCTTTATTCAAATGTATCGACTATTTCAAGGCCAATTGATTTAAATATTATTTGTGTTATTAACAAACCTTAAGAGGAATATATTGTGTATCATCTAATGACGTAAATCCGACACAACACAAGAGGGGGAATTTGAGAATTGAGATTTTGAACAACACGAGGAAAGAAATGTTTCTAGGTCAACTAATAAACGACGTTTGCGATATTATACAGATATCAAATAAGCTCTCTCTTACTCTCGCATATTTTTCTCCCTTCTTTTTATCAAGGTAATGTCCTTCGGATGTCGATATTATTCAAAGTTTGAAAATTTTGACTTGTTATTTATCGCAGTGTTGTCTGTTGAATTTCGATCAATCTGCTCCAAAATAAACAGTTGTCTTTTATTTATGAATTAAAATTCTTCTCTTTTACATTAACTTACACTTTCATTGGATGAAAAAATTTTTTACTCTTTAAAATAAAATAATTTTTTAATTTATTTTAATGATTATTTTTATTTATATTTTTTTGTTGAATCATCTTAATGCTTCATTATAATTTTTTTTCACATAATAGGCTTAATTTTTATGATGAAAAAAAAAAATTATTAGATGCTGTAATTTGAGGTGGTTATTTATTGTATGTGATAAAATAAAATTATCAATAGAGTCAATTTTCCATTTTTCATCCGACGAAAAATGTTAAGCATCCTCTTTTATCATATGATTTACGGTAAAAATGATTGTTAGTCACAGAAAATATATAGATTTTATTATGTATGTATGCTTGGAAGTGCAGGTTTGACGATCGAATACTGTAAAAGAGCATAAGCCAAAAAAAAAAAAAAGATATATATATATATGTACACATGGACTCTGTGACCGACCGGTTTATAGCTTTTGCGTCGCGGACACTTTCATTCTCAACTGGATTCTCGATCCTCGTCTGAGTGTCCCCCGAAGGAGATGAATCGTTGGATTATAATCGTATCTTGATCTCTCTCACTTTTTCGTCCTTTCTTTTTTCTCTTTTTGTTCATTTTTTATATCTTTTTCCTCTGTCCTTTCATAACAACGTCTTTCTGACTGTTCACAAGGTTGAAATGTCAGACAAAGCAAGAAGAAGAGAATGTCATCAAAAAAATTAGCATCTTCAACGTGTTTTATCGAATTTTATGTGTCCATTTTGCTAAAAAAAATTATATTTGTGGAATTTTAATGTTAGTCAAAGAATTCAAAATCAACGACGAAAAAAAATTAAACTCAAATCTGTATACAAAATTATGTCGATTATTTTCTTTTTTTTTTGTAGTGAACTTTAAACTCTATAACGTCAGTCCAATCATCGATTTTATTTAAACGCATCCCAATCTTCTTTTTATTCTTTACAGTCTACTACAATCACCTATTGTCTTCCTAGAAAAAATTCATTGTAACATCCAACAAGCAATTAGAAATGACAGAGGTTGAATCGATCATAAAAAACCTTGACTTTTTTTTTTGTTTGAAATCATGAAAAATTTAATAAACAATCCACTTAAAGATATAACTTTCCAAAAGAGAGGTAAATAAATCCATCAAATTTTCGAAACTTTGCTATTATTAAGCTGAGAATTGTAAACTTTTGATAATAATAACAATGACGATCGTTACAATAATTATAGCATCAGTAGTAAATGGAATAATAATAGTAATGATCCTAACAAGAAATATCTATAAATATTAAAACAATTATTACCTTTTTAAAAAAAAAAAAATAAAATATCAAGTATTTTATTTAAAACTACAGATAATAAAATTAGCACAAAATTGTGTCATTGTCACTGTCTGACCAGACTCACTTTTTTCACTTAAAAAATTTCATTGATTTTAAAAATATTGATTTTTCCATCAATCTTATAAAAAAATAAGCATCAAAAGACCACTCGAATGTTGATTTACCTGTAAACAAATATAATTGTCGAAAGGTTGAATTTATGAGTCACGGTTAAAATGACCTAGTGAACTATCTTTCAGTCAGTATATCACGATTTGTCGAATGTTGTAAAATATATATAATATTTATTATCCATATTCTTTATAGTGATGACTATCCAAGAGAGTAGTATTCTCACTTTAAAATTCAGCCAATAAATCAAATGCCAACAAAAACAAAACTGTTTCCCTCATCATCATCGCATGTGCTAAAATTATTTTTAGCAACATGTAAAACAAACGATGCAAATTGTCTTGACGATTGCATGACCACCTTATTTTATATTAGGTGAAGTTCGTACATGTCTGGTCTAGTCTACCGCGACCACTTTGGCGCGGGTGAGGGCAAACACGAGTGGATCTGCTAGCAACCCCTCACTCTTTACTCTTCATGGCCCACCGTTCTCTTTACACCGACCTCTCTTCCCCTCCTCACTGAGTTCACCCGCTGTGCTATCCGGCTGCCTGTGGTATGTGCGACAGTATCGCGCTGTCTGCCGTCTAGAACGCGTCGACGTGCTACATTTATTTATTTCATCAACCGTATCATACTCTCATTACACTGTGAAAATAATATTACATCACAAACATTTAATTTCATTTCTCAGTGTTTGGATTTTTATGAGAAAAAATTTAGCAATTAATGAATTCTTAATAGAATAAAAGTAAATGAAAAATAGTGTTGACATTTGAAAATAAGTGTTGTTTGTTGAACACACAAAAATAAAGTGTCAGTTTAATGAATAAAACTTATAAGCACTTTTTGCGTGAAAAGTTCATGGAGATTATCGTCTAGATGCGATTAATGTTTGAGTAGTTGAAGAAAACGTTACAAGTTGTGTTATTATATATTGCCACTGTGTAAGAAGTACCTCATCTGCACTTATAACAGGCGTAACCGGTGCAAAAGAGTACAGTAGTAAATGTGTTGGTGATGACAAATTCTCTCTTTCTTACTGCTCTTGAGGATTACTTCACCTTGTAATGCACTATCCCTACTGCAGCCTCTCTTTTATTGCTATCTCTACGATTTGACTCCAAATGATTTCAGCCTTCTCCACGCCTGATTAATTCTACCGGTAAGTTGTAAGTGCGATAATACAACTGATTGTATGTTTATCAGTGAATAATAATAATGATAATAATCATATGTATTTTGCGAAACACTTCAGTAACTCCTCTTCAATATATTTAATCACCTGCTATTTTTAAATATTACAACGCGAAAAATACTGTAAATATATAGAAATTATTTTTCATAAAAGTCCAATTTATTCTCTTTTTTATATTTATGATGTTATTTAAATTCAATTGTTTATTCTAATTATGAAGAAAAAAAGAATTTACGACAACTCATCAGTTGTGATATTTTATTTTCTTCTAGAACAAAAAACCTGATATTTATTTTTTTTATTTACTTCTATAAGACATTTTAATAAATTAAGATTCTTTAAAGACTTGAATTTTTTGCCTTTTATTTCAAACTTTCTGTGGTAAATTAAAAATCAAAAATTTTATTATTTAAATGTACATTTTAATTTAAAATGAATGAAATATTTTATCAAAGACGAAGCTGATAATAAATATTTAAAATAAATATTGAGACATCATAAGTTTTAGAAGTCGTAGAAAATATGTATGCATGACTGTCTTAAAATTAGTACTATCATTTAGAAAAATGTCATAAAAGATAATTCAACATATACATATCTGTTTACCTTTAATGGTAATTTTATTTTTGAACTACTGGGTATTATTATAATAGCACTTAGGTATGTACTTTGAAAACAAAACGCGTGTCGTTAGTTTTGAGTTATGGATGATCTAGGAAACCTCTTACGTGTACACGTGCACTCGACAGGAAACAGAAACGACGCGTCAAGTATTGGACGGCTTCACGACACGCAAAGGAACCACAGTGGCTTTCATACATGCTCGTTTTAAATCTCTTGGTCGCTTCGTCATCGTGTTGTTTATTTTGCTATTTGCCTTTGCCGCTTACGTCATAATAAGAATCTCATTTACATGCCCATCGACCACTAATATACCTTCAACATTTTCCAAGCTACAATTGATCATTTTCATAATTTTACAATTACACCCACCGATGAGATGTTTCTTGTGTATTAAAAAAAAATACTTAATTATATCCTGATGTTGAATGCAGTCATTTATAGTATTATTTCCTATGGAATTGTGTATTCCAACTCATTTTCTTTCTTTCCCCGAGGTATAATGTTTAATTTATTCAGAAGTCACCCTCACTTTTTTTTTTATTACTCATTCGCTTGATAAGAATATATTTTGTTATTCTAATAATATCTTTAATTCAAGGGACAAAAAATTTCTTGAAGTTAATTAAAGAAAACTCGGGGAAAAGTTTTACTTCAGTTAAGTTATTATTATATTAAAAGATTTTTAACTAAAATAAATTATAAAACAAAACAAAAATCTTCACTTTTGATTTGTAGTGATATGTGATTTTTTTTATTATTGAAAATGATACATGACAAGGTTGGCATGAAAGTGTTAATTATAAATAATTATATTTTGATAAAGTATTTAAATAAAAAAAACATTAAAGGTTTTTTTCTGTCAGGCTTTCGAAATGATTAAGAATAATTTTCTCATAATGTTAATGCACTGTATTTTAAGAAAAAACTAAATATACTTAAAGAATTCTTAATTTAAGTCAAGTGTTCTTTCCAACACAAACGTAGTTGTGGTACAAGGTTCTTACAACATAATAATAATTATAGTGACCCATACAATGTTACATTTAATCAGATAGTCGCAATTAATTATTTTATTTATTCAATAAAATTGTAAATTACTGTAACAAATATATATATTTTTTTTTGATTTAAATTTACATAAAATTGTCCACTGTTAGATAATCGAATAAAAAATTCATTGAATCAATTAATTTTTACCATTATTAAATAATTATGATTATTTGCTAAAATATTTCATTGTTTTTGTAATTTTTTTCTCAAGATAGCGTAAAAAAAATGCAAATAATGATTATTTTTATTGTAGAAGTAAAAAAAATCACAACACCATGAGACATTTTGTTGAGTTACAGAGTGGACATCAATGTGTAAAATCTCTAGTGCATTTCCAGTGTTCGTGTAGGAATGCGAAGGTCGAAATTGATCAAAATTAATGGGACAATACGCGCGTGCGCGTTACGAATGAAATCTCTTCGTTCATACGGACTATTCATCTCAGTAATTCATCTCTTTATTCTTTCATACATTATACTATTCTCGTCACTACGCTATTACATTGTCATGGATTTTTTTACATTCAAGCATACCACTCTATTCATCCGCTCAATTTAACCATCATTTACTTATCATTGATTTCGTCAAAATTACTGATACCTGACAGTAAAACCGTATAATCATCGTATTAATGATAGGATTTTCGTCTGATCAATTTTATATAATCGTAGAGATGAGAGAGATATGTATTACGCAAATAAGTTATTTACTAGGGGCCTGTCAAGTCGCTACCATTCAAGTTAAAATGAAATTTGTTGGCTGATTAATTATCTTTCCAATCAATTATTCTCAAATACATCACTATTCAATACCCCAGAAGCTATCATTTTTTAACAGCAACATATTATTTACTCTGAAAAATAATTTTTTGTTATCTTTCTTTTTTATCTGAAAATTTTTTCTCAGCAATCATTAATTACACTGTTAAAAGAAATTTTTTAATAATAAAGGAGGCTTGTTAACTGTTAAAATATATTTTTTAACAGTTACACTTCAAATCCCAGGATTTCACAAACGTGTTAAAATAACACGCGTAAAGTGTATTCAATGTAAAATTCCCATTAACAAACTATGCATGATTTATAGACACTTTTTACACGTTTCGTAGTGTGTAAAAAATCGATAGTTTGTTTACGGCATTTAACATTGAAGAGGCTTAACGTTTTAAAAGTGTCTACAACTTGGATTTGCAGTGTAATAAATCTTAATTATTAAAGAATCTAATGTAACCAATGTGATTTATATTTTATTGTGGATTATATAGTTTTTTGAATGTAAAATGACATAACATTCGAATGAGGTTAGGATTTGGTTTTATTTAATGCATATTTCTATTAATAAAAGATATGCATAAGGCCAAAAAGTGAGGTTAGAAAGGATGAATTGATAAATATGACAGTTCTGGTTGATATAAGGTTAGGTAGCGTTCGATTGCCGGTTGATTAATTGTTAAAAAAATATTTCTTTACAATAAAATGAGATTTATTTAACATAAAACGGATAATGTGTTCATAACTAAGGCTTTTTTATTGTTATAAAATATTTATTAATAGTTAAAAAAGATTGTTTTTAAAAATTAACAAATCGTTTTTTAACATTTATAAATCTCCTCTGTCAGTGTAGATAAAAATTTTTCTATCTTTTAAGATACTTGATAGATTGTATCTCAGTAATTAATATCTCTTTCATTTGATATATATTACCAAATGATCATTTATATTAATTTATTCACAGAAAACTTGATAAATTTAATTATTATTCATTACAAAATTTGTTCACATCCCTTCTTCTTTCAAATACTATTGTTTGAATCGATTTATAAATATTAATAGATGTAATAAATCAGATTAATTAATGAAATAATTTATTCAAGTTAAAACAATCTTTATAAAGAAATAATAAAAAATAAATTTCTTAGAATATTTATTTATAATAAAAATATTTTTGAAAAGTAAATACCAGCTATTTATCTGATATTACAAAATTTCTATGTTAATGAGTATGTATCATTTAATTAATACATAATAGATAAACTTAATTAAATCAGTCCTCTACATAATTTTTTCTAAAGCTAAACCACTTTTAAAAAACTAAATAAAAAAAATTAACCTAATAACGTATTTATCTCGTAAACATTTACTTTTCATGCATATTTAACATGCAACACACTCCACTTCAAGCACATATAATTAGTAATTTGATGATAATTAATATAATTTCAATGCAAGAAAAGATGTTTTTGTTTTATGATTAAATGGTTTTAATGAATTTATTTTTCTCTCACGGTATGTAATCGATCGTTCAATAAACCGAGTTTCAGGACAATTTGTTTGTTTTGAAAGCGCTATTTCATTTATTTTTAATTAAATAACGGGAAGTATCGTTTAATATTATGGTATTAATGAATGATATTATTAGCCATATGGAGTTATGTCACCGGTAGTCTCATGGTCATTTATGATTTTCTATTTTCAGTTAAAGACGTTTTACGGTTGTTTTAGTATTTCCTGTGAGGTATCGATCGATCTTCTCTCAGCTTGACCTACTTCTCACTCTACTATTGTATACTATTATCCATACATTTAGTATGTATATGTGCATGCACAATATATAGATATAGATAGTGTCTTATAGTAACACGAACTCTAGAAGATCTCGACATTAAGACAAAAGATATCCTCTGGCTTTCTTAGCAACTCTAGAGATGCAATCACCTCTCACTTGCTGTCATTACGGTTTATTTTAATTGTCTGACACATGAATCTTTTTAAGTACGTTTTCTTCATTCCAAGTCGCCATTTATACTTTGTTCTCTGATCGATTCGAAAACCTCGATCGCATTTGGGATAAGGCATTCGAGTCGATGGTGAATAAATCGGTCGCGTCGACGTGGCTGGTTTCGCAATGGGGGCGAGACGAATTGTCGATGAGATTCAAACCAGGAAACGTACGTCGACCCTGGTTAAAAAGCTTCGTGCCCTTGTCCGCACGAGTTGAGATTAACGTCCACATATTAGCATACGCAACGTTCCATTCACTTTGGTTATATACCTACCCGTTTTTAAGCCCATCTATATTCAAACAATGCGATTCAAATGACAACACCACCCAACCAAAGTCCATTTTTTGTTTTTCGGTAGGTCCATGTAACGGTAAAACCTGCACCCGCGTTTCATTTACCAACTTTACATACTCCAGGGATGCCACTACTGCTACTGCTTTGTACTTTCCACTTTATATTACTTTCAAAAGCTACACTTACATGCTCTTTCTGCTGCATCAAATGAGATCTCGTGTACTCATAAAATCCCAAGAAGATTTCTACTTCCTTTTTACGATTCCACTTTGCTTATGGTAGATTTCCGATTTACTTTGGCTCTGACGAAACGTCGAGCTCAGCTATTTATATGCTTTTCCTGAGGTTTTTTTTACGATCGAGAATGTCGAAATGTCTTACAATTTTGAGAGAAATTTTGACATAAAAAAGAAAATAGACAAGAATTTCTACTAGGGATTTTTATTATTGTAACATAAAATGCACTGACACCTTTAATGATAATTTATGTACATTTAACATTTTTTATTCTTCTTCTTTCCAAGTTCAGAAAATCAGCTTTTATTTTCCTAAAATTTCTTCCATTTTTAAATTACTATTAGGAAGTTATCAGAATGACGTCGATTTCTGAAATTTAAAATTTTGTCATATTTTTACGGTTTAAAATAATTTTTACGCATTTAAAAATATGTTAAAGGGTTTTTAAACGAATTTATGTGTGTAAGTACATGCGTTTGTCAAGATTACTTTCATTTTTAATATCTCGAAAATAGATTAAGATATTTATTTCGTGTAGAAACAAAAAATTATCAAATAAATTAGAGGATAAATGATGCAAAAGAATTACATGATTAACATTGTTATATTAAAAGTTTTGGTTAACATTAACGAATATATTGTTATCAATGACTATCTAGGGTCCCTAACAATTACATATTGTTTATAACAATTGTGATGTACTATAAACCATCTTAAACATTGTCTACATTTTTGATGATGATTATTATTGCTAAATTGGGTTAATATTAACGAAATATTATTGTTTATAACGACACATAACTTTTAACATTTACATATTATTTGTGACAATTTGTCATAAACATTAAAAAATAAGTCCAACTGATTAAATGATGAATATCTATTATCAATGGATAGAAGAAGTAATGTGCTCGTTGACAAATGATCCTGAAGATTATTCATATTATAGTCTTATATTTTTGGCCAAAATATTATTTGTCGTGTAAATAAAAATATCAACAATTAATGGATAATGAAATAAATTTGGTCAAAAGTAATAAGAGCCATAGGCAAAAATATCAATTTCGACTTTATGATGTTGATAAAAAATTATTAAATTTTAACTCACTCTAGTATTATTGATGATTTTGATTTGAGTTTATTTTGCATGAGTGAAGTTATTTTGAAATTATCCCGTAAGTTGCCTGATTTTAATTTATTCATCATAAATCGTAATAATACAAAAAAATAAATAAATAAATTTTCGTATGATTGTTTCGAATCAAAATGAGGTGTACAAAGAGAAGGATTAAAACAAAATTACCCTTCTGTACAGTGCAATCATGTTACATTGGACAAAAATAGTAAAATTTACATTTGCAAGATAGGAATACTTACGAAATAGGGAAGGTAAATTTTACTATCCCGCAGGGGTAATTTTACTTTTAGTGTACAATGTACCACGATTGCACTGCATGACAAGATAATTTTTACTCAATCCTTCTCTCCATGTAAAAAATGTCTTTATTGTCGATGGAAGCATAGCCACTGTTAGCTGCTGAGTAATATGACCAGATGTGTTCTGGATTATTACATGCATTTAACTAAACGCAAAAAATAATTTACATATATCATTACTTGGATCTAATAGACTCTGAACTAATATAACTATCGATAATTATGCAATGTTTAACATGCTAGTATATTTACTGTCGGGATGTCGATTAATTAACTTAAATTACAGTTCAAATTGTATGTACCTAGAAATGTAATTAAATTGTTGATTGCTTTGCAAAAAATATTTTACGAAAATAAAAAATATAAAATCATTACAAATTCAATGATTTACACAGAATTAATTAAAAACTTTTTCTTTACATAATTATTACTTACCGTAACAAATAATTTACTAAAAAATCTATCTATATTTTTTAATTAATTTTGAGTTAATTATTTAACTAATTAAATACTGAGCTTCTCATTAAAACTCTTAAATGAAATAAAAAAAATAATCTCGTTGTAATCTCAAGGACTGAAAGTAACATTTTTGACATTAGAAATTAAATTTCAATTTTTTTTTTTACATCTTGTGTTATTTTCATTTAACTCACAAACGGTGTGGTAAAAGTGTCAGTAAGGCTAGCATGTTTTATCCATGCATTTGCGGACGCCTGACGTGACAGGATGCAACAAACGGGAGCTGTGCATGGAGGCGTATTATGAGAAGAGAGAACAGACACTTGTATAATGTGGACATAAAGTAGACCACGATATAGCCTATTTTGTCTTTTCAACAAACCTTTTATTTATAGACAAACAATCATTTATTATCATCCATCAAAAATAGTGCAATGTTTTGTTTATAAACAAATTAATTGATATATTAATCGCCAGAAGCACAGAAAAGAACAAATTATTTTGGATTTTTTGCTTCAATAATTTATGGTTTATTTAAAGGACAATTAGTGTCTCATTTACTTGGTGAATTAACTTAAACCATTAATTCACATTAAATCTTGGCGCACCCACGCAAGAGCCCGTACTTAAGGATTTAGTATCGATCAACTTACGGGGGGCCGGAACACGTCACGGTTGCATTTCACACCGCGGTTCATACGATTACTTGCCAGACTTCGTTTATCGTTTCTCTGCTTTTTATAGCTTTAAGGTAATTCTTTGATGCTAAAGTTCAGTCTGTGGCACCGATTGCCCATGTACGACAGCTACCCTACTTAAAGATGATGTATACAATCAAGTGGAAGAAAAGTTTTACTAATGTCGACCACCATCCCACACGTCTTTGTTCTTTTTTTATCTTTTTCATATACATAACATTTGACATGTTGAATTTTATACTTTTTTCTTCTTTATTTTAAACTCCAGATTTTTTTTATTATTCTCAAGTCGAAAAAAATTTTATCAAAAAAAATTACCATTTCTTTTTGAGGGAGGTTTGTATTTTTTTTTAAGATAAAAAAAAAGAAGATTTTTTGAGAGGCTATTGTGTATAGGACTGAAGTAAAAGATATAAAAGAATACAAAGAGTATAAGAAGCTACATATAAATTTTAAAGTGACAGGAAGAGCGCAGATAATCATGCATAACGAAATGTGCAACAGCACTCTGTGCAGATTCTTACCAAGTCTTCCGGGAGGGGAAAAAAAATTTAGCAACCCACGAAAACAGAGACATGCAAGAGTACAAAAAAAAAAAATATTAACGATCAAACTTTCGTTGCCTCTTAAAGTTTTTTTTTGTTTCTCATCTCGTATCGTTTCATGCTTTTAGTTTTGTTCTTCAATAATATCTGTTCAACGTATCTCTGTGACCCTATAAAAGATTTACGTAAGTCAATTCTTCCGGGTTCAAAAGAAATATGTTCACTGGTCGTCTATTAGCGTCATTTATCATTTTTCACTGTATATATATATATATATATACATGTAACGTCAAAAATAATTTGAAAATAATAACATGCACATAATATACAATTACAGTGAAGGGTCCAATTATCGTTCGTGTTCAGTAATCGATCACACCTGGTTGAAAAAATTTTCACTTATAATACCTCCGACTTTCTGTTGTTTTATTTTCAACTTTTAATACACATCTGATAACGGAAGTTCGTCTTTTTTTTTCATTTTATAATTTATCTGATTAACATAAAATATTAAACATATTTTTCGAAGTACATAAAAAAATAATTCTTGTGCATTTTTTATTTATAAGAATATTATAATGACTGAGTATATAAGTTTATTGAACCATACATGTAAAATATATTCAGCAGTAAAATTCAGCGTAAAAATAGTTTAACATTAAATATAATTCAAAGTTTAACAATCTTTTATCTCTAGCCAAAACTTATTAATAACCAAAGTATAGAATATGTAACAGCAACACTAGCTTGCAGAAGACTGAGCTCTGGTCCTATTTCTTTATACTTTTCTGGCTCTGTTAGACGTCATGGGAAAACACCATTAATATAAACAAAGGTGATTATTTAGAACTGGAGCTCTAGGCAAAAATGGCTCCAAAAAATTTTTTTATGCATTTGAGGTTATTTCTGAGGGTACAAATAGTCAATACATGTACCTAAAAATCGTGTTTTTTTCTATGAAACTCCATAAAAAATGTCTTCCTCACCTTTAATTATTTAATACTACTTAACAAAATACTTTCCAGATGGTGAAAAATTTTTTAGAGTCCCAGTTTTAAATAATTACCTAAACAAATACAGATTATTGGTCCATGTGATTGAAAATGAAATCAAAGACTCAATCTCTTGTTTACATTTCTCTTAAATTTATTATCTAGTAATGACGAACTGAATCTATGTGTAGAAAATAAACTCCTACATTTTGCACTTGTAAATGATAAAAATTTGATTTAAATGTTTCTTTATGCACTAATTAACTCGATAATTAAAAATAAAACAATAAATTATGTTTATATATTTTTGGACAACAGATTAAAAACCTGTACATGCAAATATTAAAAAAAAAAATTAAATTTCAACACCGATATTTTTTTTGAAACAAATAATAAAAAACAAAAACAAAGGTATAGAATTCGAGTGGTGGTAAATTTTTCAACCGATAATTTTATGGAATTTCTCCTTCTCAAGCTGATGACATGAATGATTTAAAGGTACAGGCTTGCTTCATACCAAAGGTGTCGTATATCAAATTTGGATCGGCACGAGTATAAGGCACAAGGTTCTCTTATAAGCAGTACCGTTAATGGTTATTTGGAATTCTGTTTACGCGAGAGACTTGGTAAGCCATATGGGCCATTTGTGATTAAGTTCCATGCGTGAGTTTATCACGTATATACGTAACATTCACCTCCAGCCACCTGCCCATTTTTACACCTAACCGATTTTTCGATCGACTGTACACACTTCAACACGTACCAATGATTCACGTCAAAGTTGTCGGAACTTGAATTCGGTCGTGTCCAAACCGATCACGATTTGACCTCGAGAAAATAATCAAGCCTGTACGTGAGCTCTAAATGTTCTGATCGATACTAGTCTATGCATAAGTCATTTTGATGTTGATAAATCGTCAGTTAGCCGTTAGATCTAGTGTCAAAAATCAAATGTGAACCATTGTTCCTTTTATCATATCATTTATCGATCACTTCTCAAATTTATTTACTGTCATGTTCTTCAATATTGTTATATATTTATTTATTTATTTAACATGCATTCAACGAAAATTACAGTGCACAAATGGACTTTTATTGTCCCATCACTATTCAATTCAAGGGTTTCTTTTTAAATTCAAGTCTCCTTGAATAGTATTGCAAATAAAGTAATTTTCTACCTTAATAAAAGCGCTTTTTGCGATTCGAAAAACGTTTCGCCAGCTCTTGCTTGAGATTGGATGTCACAACCTTCGACCTTTTAGCCTTGAGAGTATATATTCCAGCTCACTTACACCCACGATGTGAAAAGACTTTTTGCAATATCTACGTAAATTAAATCCTCGAGATGCAATATTGTTATTTTATTCTTAAGTACAAGTTCTTTTGCTTGTAAGTATTCACAATTAGCTTCTTTTGGAAAGCATTTAGCTTGAAAAAAAAAAACACAATTCCATTTACGATGGTTCATTTAATTAAACTCACACAATAAGTTTATTGCACAATCATCAAAAGTATAAGTACAAATATATAATTTTTTAATTTTTTTAAGTAATGTTAGAATTGCCCCTATACCGACCATTGATCGTTATAAAGAAAAATCATGATTTTAATGATGCCTATTTCCGACCACAATATTTTATTAATTTTCAACTAAAAAAAATTATTAGTTTCGAACTAATATTTATTTAGAATAGTAAATTCTTCCTCAGTGACTTAATAGTAAATGAACCCAAAATATTCATAACATCAAGTATTAATAAATTATATATGAAATTATCGCATTTTTTTTTAGAGTTTCATTTTAAGAATTTCGACGATTGAATTTGTAGAAATTGACTTTTGACAACTTGAGTATTCTTTTTTAGATATAAAAAAATATAATTATTAGGATTTTTAGGGCAGGAAATGATAATTATATAATTAATATACGTATTTTATACAGCAAAATATATCTATAAACCTTTTTTAATTAGATATTCACGAATAAATTTAATGGTTGGCTTTAGGCACTAGGTCGACAATAGGACACTTTACCTTACTCTTTTGAGATAGAAAATATGAAAGATAATTTATTTAATTCAAATAAAATAAATGATTGGAAATAATCATATTCTTTTCTAGTTAGATATTAATAAGATAAATAAATATATCTCGTTAAAAATTGATTTATTCATTATTCAACAATCATTAAAATCAGAAAAAAATCTTTATTTTCATTAAAATGAAACTTTCTTTCCCTCACTGAGTGGAAAAAATTTTTTTTTTCCGCCAAAACTTTCTCTAAAAATGATCTGCTGAATTGTAAATTTACCTTGTCTTAAACAACAACTATGACAATTTGATATCTACATAGTAGTAAAGATATATTATATAATAATTTAATTATAACTCCCTCTTAGCTTTCCATATGGCTAAAGATGAAATTTATATTGCTTTTCATATGTTGATCTTTCAATATAAATTACAACGTAAGGTGATGAAAAGTTTCCGGTAAACGGCTTAATACCATCTATTTTTTTATTTAAATTTAATGTAGTTGAAGTTGTAAACGTTTTTTTAAACGAAAAAAAAAAAACCGAAAAAATTCGTATATCGATTCGAAAATCGATATATAATTTAGAAATGACTTCCCCAATACTCCTGCGAAGTTTCATAAGTATACTCTGACCGGATCAACCCCTTTTACTCGTAGTCACAAAATTTAATTAATAATAAAAAATATAAAAAATTCGTATATCGATTCGAAAATCGATATCTAATTGAGAAATGACTATTCCAATATTCCTGCGGAGTTTCATAAGTATACTCTGACCGGATCAACCCTTTTACTCGTAGTCACAAAATTTAATTAATAATAAAAATTATAAAAAGTTCGTATATCGATTCGAAAATCGATATGTAATTAGAAATGACTTTCCCAATACTCCTGCGGAGTTTCATTAATATACTCTGACCGGATCAACCCGTTTACTCTTGATCATAAATTTTGTTTATTTAAAAAAATATAAAAATTCGTATATCGATTCGAAAATCGATATCTAATGTAGAAATGACTATTCCCAATATTCCTGCGGAGTTTCATAAGTATACTCTGACCGGATCGACCCGTTTTACTCGTAGTCACAAAATTTAATTAATAATAAAAAATATAAAAAATTCGTATATCGATTCGAAAATCGATATCTAATTGAGAAATGACTATTCCAATATTCCTGCGGAGTTTCATAAGTATACTCTGACCGGATCAACCCTTTTACTCGTAGTCACAAAATTTAATTAATAATAAAAAATATAAAAAGTTCGTATATCGATTCGAAAATCGATATGTAATTAAGAAATGACTTTCCCAATACTCCTGCGGAGTTTCATAAGTATACTCTGACCGGATCAACCCCGTTTACTCGTGTCACAAAATTTTGTTTATATAAAAAAATATAAAAAATTCGTATATCGATTCGAAAATCGATATCTAATGTAGAAATGACTATTCCCAATACTCCTGCGGAGTTTCATAATATACTCTGACCGGATCAACCCCGTTTACTCTTGATCATAATTTTGTTTATTTAAAAAAAAATGGGAAAAAATTCGTATATCGATTCGAAAATCGATATCTAATGTAGAAATGACTATTCCAATATTCCTGCGGAGTTTCATAAGTATACTCTGACCGGATCGACCCTTTACTCGTAGTCACAAATTTGTATTATAATAAAAAAATATAAAAAATTCGTATATCGATTCGAAAATCGATATCTAATTGAGAAATGACTATTCCAATATTCCTGCGGAGTTTCATAAGTATACTCTGACCGGATCAACCCTTTTACTCGTAGTCACAAAATTTAATTAATAATAAAAAAATATAAAAAGTTCGTATATCGATTCGAAAATCGATATGTAATTGAGAAATGACTTTCCCAATACTCCTGCGGAGTTTCATTAATATACTCTGACCGGATCAACCCGTTTACTCGTGAGTCACAAAATTTTGTTTATTAAAAAAAATATAAAAAGTTCGTATATCGATTCGAAAATCGATATGTAATGTAGAAATGACTATTCCCAATACTCCTGCGGAGTTTCATAAGTATACTCTGACCGGATCAACCCCTTTACTCTTGATCATAAATTTTGTTTATTTGAAAAAAAAGGGAAAAATTCGTATATCGATTCGAAAATCGATATCTAATTTAGAAATGACTATTCCAATATTCCTGCGGAGTTTCATAAGTATACTCTGACCGGATCAACCCCTTTTACTCGTAGTCACAAAATTTAATTAATAAAAAAAATTATAAAAATTCGTATATCGATTCGAAAATCGATAT
>NW_023276508.1:0-92038 GCF_013357705.1 Chelonus insularis | reverse complement strand
GTAACGAAGTTACATTTTTAAGGCCGATATTATAGAAAATTAATTGGTCTGATGAATCGATAATCAGTAAAAATCATTTTATCGACCCATGAGAAATAGCGCGAAATTTAAATTATCGGCGAGCCTATTAAATCATGTAGTAGAGAGAGAGGGTCATAAGTAACGTAATAGATCTGAGAGAGAGAGTTTATTGTGATGATCTTGTTGCCATGACGACTTCCCCACGCAACCCACCACAATAGTGGTGGGGGATAGCAAAGTGGGCGGAGTCAAACAGTATAAAAAGAGCTGGATTTTGCGGAGATCGTCACTTCACCTGTCTCCGAGGTACTAGACCAACGAGACCGACGAGAGTAGTAGCTCACGTCGTACAATACAGAGTGTAGCTCTGGCTAAAGGGTTGTAGCCTTTTAGTTGCCCCGGAGAGTAGAAGCTTTCCGAAAATAGGAATTGGAGGGTTGAAGCCTTCCAGCCAAGAGTTGGTGCTCTTGGTTTTAGCTAGCGATCGAGAGTTGGAGCTCACGATCTTGGACCGTGTAGGAGTCGAAGCTCCTCGCCGACGAGTGTAGCTCGTCAGCTATTCAGGCAAGGTTGTAGCCTTCCCTCGAAGAGTTGTTAGCTCTTCGAGTATCCCGGACGAGTTGTAGCTCGTCCTCACTTAGATAGGGTTCTAGAGTTAGAAGGTGAAGAGTCGTAGCTCGCACCTATACCCCCTAGAAGAGTTGGAGCTCTTCGTCGACGAGTTGTAGCTCGTCGATTATCAGGCAAGGTTGTAGCCTTCCTCGAAGAGTTGTTAGCTCTTCGAGTATCCCGGTCTGGGTTGTAGCCCGACCAACGAGAGGTTAGGCCACGGGGTAGACACTTCTGGGTGGGATTTTAAGATAGCAACTCTCTCTCTCTCGTATAACGGCACCTAAGTGAAAGTTAACTTTGTAAAACTGTACAATTGGAAATCTAGAATAGAACACATATATGTTGTAAATAGTTTATATAATAAAGTTGAAATTGGATTTTAATTTGTGTCTAGAGAATTTACTTTGTAACGCATCCGCCATAGAATCCTGGGCCATAGAATTTAGATAAATTGTTAAATTGGGGCGGGAATTTTCTTGGGGACTCGCCTTGAAAAATTTAGGTGTTACAATTGGCGCTCGAACAGGGACTGTAATCTTTGAACAAGCAAATAAGCTATAGGCTTTAGAGCTTTAAAAAGAGTTAAAAATGGAAGCCGGTCCATCAAGAGTTAATATCTGGAGGTTAGGGAAGCCGCAAGTTAGAGCTGAGTTAGAAGCTCGTGGAATTGAGATGCCATCGAAAGCACCGGTAGCACAACTAAGACAAATTTTGTGTGACGCCATCATGGAGGATCGGAATAGGGGAGATATGGAGGACAATTTTGACATTGAACCGACAAGTAGAGATACAAGTGAAGGTCGGCACACAGTCCAGAGAAAATAATAAAGATAGAATAGCGAAACCTAACATACCGACAGTGATCATATATCGACGATATACCCGGTCTAAGAGATTTATTGACGCAACAATTAAGGGAGCACATATCAAGAGCACAATCTATAGTTTCCTCTGGTCTTTCTACGCCGCGATCAAGTAGACGGCGAGAGCAAGAAGTCAAAGAGGAAAGGGACCTAAAGATAAAAGAGCAGATCCGGAAATGGAACGTCACATTCGCTGGAGGCGAAGATGTAGTCTCATTTATCGAAAGAGTTGATGAATTGTCAGTAAGCTATGATATAGCAGACAAGTATCTTGTGCAGTGCATGCCAATATTATTGAAGGGCAAAGCCTTGTTGTGGTACAGAAATAATAAGAAGAATTGGAAAGATTGGGAAGAGTTTACTAAAGCTCTGAAAGAATTTTATTTACCCTCACGATATCGAACTCAATTAAGTTTAGAAATCCAGGATAGAGTTCAAAAACCTGGAGAAGCAGCACGCGATTTTATTACGGCTCTGCAGACGCTCATGCGTAGACAAGGAACTCTAAGCAACGAGGAACAAGTAGAAAGAATTCATGAGAATTTGAGACCAGAGTTATCGAAGATATGTTCGAAGATGTGATGTAAAAACGATAACAGACATCATCAGTATGACCAGTGATATGAGCGGTAAGAGATGACGAGAAGCGGTTCAAGTCGTCTGGTGTTAATGACTGCAAAGAAGAAATAAAAGACGTAACAAACGTAGTTCGGATATTAATATGGTTCATAGCCTGTATGACCGTAAAGAATGCTGTTGGAAGTGTGGGCAACAAGGTCATAAGAGTTGGCATGCCAAAATAAGCCACAAATCTTTGCTTTAGATGTGGTAAATCGAATGTTCGTGCAACTCATGTGGATGTCAACAGAATGGAAAACAATTCAAAAGAAGAAAGGGATAAAACAAACTCGAGATCAGAAGGAACCAACGGAAAACATCGTGAATCCGATACCCAGCATGAACGGAGAACAAGGATTAGAAGAGATTGACGAAAGACCTTATTGTGACCCACTAGATAATGAAGATACCGTTCAAGAATCAGCAGTTAAGTTAGCAGAAAGGCTCCAAGTATTGAGAGGTGACCACAAAACCGTGATTTCTGGACATTTGGGGGTGGCAAAAACGATTTCAAGAATCGCAAACAAGTATGTTCGGCCAAGAATGCAGAACGACATCAATAGATACGTTCGTTTGTGTGTGTGAGAACGCCAACGATACGAGTCCCCTCAGAAGCAGACGTCAGGAATAATGGCAACTATCAATGCTACGAAGCCATGGGAAATTATAGCAGTCAAATTACAAAATCCTTTTATTAGATCGTTAAATGGACACACTCAATTGTTAGTAATTCAAGATAAATTCACGAAGCGGTTGAAATATATTCACTCAAACAAGCTACAGCTTCAGAAATTGTTGTAGAGTTCTAAAAAAAGAACTTATTTATCAATTTGGTTGCCCGAAGACAATCATCACGAGCAATGGCACTCAGTTTACTAGCAGGAATTCCAAAAATTGTTGAAGTATTTCGGAATAAGACATGTAGCAACTCCACCATACTTTGCACAACATAAAGGAGTTGGAAGAACTAACAAGGTGCTAAAAACCATGGTTTTGCAGCACGACAAGAAGTCATACCAATCTTCGAATAGGAATTTAGCTAAGCGGAAGTTTGCAAGTAATGAATCTACTAAGTCAGACAAGTCTATCCAAAATATAACAGAAAAACATTACCATTAAATACAATACCAAGTACTTTAGAAGAAATAAACCGTTCAAGACATTTGCAAGATGATAAAGTTTTAGCATCTGGAAAACAGAAGAAATATTACAGTAAAAACAGACGGAAAAGGATACCAGGTATAGAAAACATGGTAACTAAGAAAGAGTATCTTTCGGCAGCAGCTAACCATTGTGCCGCCAAACTTGCCCCCAGATATAACGGCTCATTGATAGGACTTAAAATGTACGCAGATAAAGTAGGAGTGGTGTGCAACAAGGGAAACACACCTGTAAGAAATTTCGGTACTTGAAAAAGAAATATTTATTTTGTTTGTTTCCAATTGTTCAGTTGTGAGAAAAGATTTTTGTTTCGTTTATATCACTTGTATGATAAGTAATGATGTTAAGTATTGAAAATGATTGTTTGATATTAATTTACAAATGATTGTAGAACTGTAATAATTTAAAGCAAATATTTAGCATTATAATAAGGAATTTTTATAGTTAAGCAATGTACAATAAAGATAAGGCTAAGTTCTGTAGTTAAGCCGAAATGATTGTAATTATTTGTTAGTATTTAAGTCTAAAAGTAATGGCAAAATTATGAATAAATTGTTGTAAAAGAGAATGTACTTGTGGCAAATGAAGAGTAACTGATGCCTCTCATACATTTTCACTATTTTTTGTATATACGGCTAAGGGAAAAAAAATAATTTTCAGAAAAAAAAATTCTTTTTTTTAGGAAAAAAGAGGGGGATGTAACGAAGTTACATTTTAAGGCCGATATTATAGAAAATAATTGGTCTGATGAATCGATAATCAGTAAAATCATTTTATCGACCCATGAGAATAGCGCGAAATTAAATTATCGGCGAAGCCTATTAAAATCATGTAGTAGAGAGAGAGGGTCATAAGTAACGTAATAGATCTGAGAGAGAGAGAGTTATTGTGATGATCTTGTTGCCATGACGACTTCCCCACGCAACCCACCACAATAGTGGTGGGGGATAGCAAAGTGGGCGGAGTCAAACAGTATAAAAGAGCTGGATTTTGCGGAGATCGTCACTTCACCTGTCTCCGAGGTACTAGACCAACGAGACCGACGAGAGTAGTAGCTCACGTCGTACAATACAGAGTTGTAGCTCTGGCTAAAGGGTTGTAGCCTTTTAGTTGCCCCGGAGAGTAGAAGCTTTCCGAAAATAGGAATTGGAGGGTTGAAGCCTTCCAGCCAAGAGTTGGTGCTCTTGGTTTTAGCTAGCGATCGAGAGTTTGGAGCTCACGATCTTGGACCGTGTAGGAGTCGAAGCTCCTCGCCGACGAGTTGTAGCTCGTCAGCTATTCAGGCAAGGTTGTAGCCTTCCCTCGAAGAGTTGTTAGCTCTTCGAGTATCCCGGACGAGTTGTAGCTCGTCCTCACTTAGATAGGGTTCTAGAGTTAGAAGGTGAAGAGTCGTAGCTCGCACCTATACCCCCTAGAAGAGTTGGAGCTCTTCGTCGACGAGTTGTAGCTCGTCGATTATTCAGGCAAGGTTGTAGCCTTCCCTCGAAGAGTTGTTAGCTCTTCGAGTATCCCGGTCTGGGTGTAGCCCGACCAACGAGAGGTTAGGCCACGGGGTAGACACTTCTGGGTGGGATTTTAAGATAGCAACTCTCTCTCTCTAGTATAACGGCACCTAAGTGAAAGTTAACTTTGTAAAACTGTACAATTGGAAATCTAGAATAGAACACATATATGTTGTAAATAGTTTATATAATAAAGTTGAAATTGGATTTTAATTTGTGTCTAGAGAATTTACTTTGTAACGCATCCGCCATAGAATCCTGGGCCATAGAATTTAGATAAATTGTTAAATTGGGGCGGGAATTTTTCTTGGGGACTCGCCTTGAGAAAATTTAGGTGTTACAGTGAAATTAAAATAAAAGTTTTAAATTGTTATAAACAATAAAAATAGGGGCCCTTTCTATATATATGAGTACTTTCAACGTATAATTTTTTCTTTTACTAAAAAAATGTTACCAACCGTATGAAATAAATGAAATCATACTTTTTTCGTTTATAACAATGAAATTTGTTATGAATAATGAAAAAAGAAAATCCATGCGATATATTAGAATTCTTCCGACGCGTAATTTTTTCTCTTACTACAAAAAAGCTACCAACCGTATAACATAAATAGAAAATAGAAGTGCTATGTTATTTCTAAAATTAAGCCTTTTTTTCGGCACTTTCGATGAATTGTGTAAGGAAATACTTTTTCGAATTTTCTTGAAATAATTTAAAAAGTAATTTTGTAGATGAAAATTTACGATCAATTTTTTTTGTAATCAGTTTTTACTTAATCTGAAAAAGTAGCTAGTTAAAAAAAATGTCATAACACGTGGCCCAATTTTTTTTAAGTTCTCTATTGATAGAAGATTTCCGATTTTCATCCATGCAACATAATTAGTAACTGTTTTTCAGTACAAGAGTGAAAATCACGTTGAAAGATTTCGAATTGATTGCATAGATTCCGTTTGTAATTATTTATAACAAATTCACTTGTGATTTTCTTTATCTTTTTAAGTTATTTATGAATAAACATTAGTATCTATATCCAAAAATTAAATAAATTTTCGTTTTATATCATTTATATTTTAACATAATCTATAAGGAAATATTATTATTCTTATATCCAAAATATATCCAAGATATATCCAGATACAAAAAAAATGTATGCGGAATATGTTTGGGATATTATACTTTTGGCCGATTTTTCTATATCCGGAATATATCCCGTTTATATCCAGTAATAAAAAAGATATATTTAAGATACTTACAGAATATATCTTATATACATCTACATAAATTTTCGAAATAAAAAAAAAAACTTGAAAAATTTGAAGAAAAGAAAAACTTGTTTTTATTAATTCAATTTATAAATGAAAAAAAAAGAAACTCATTTAAACAACAATAACGACGCACAGAAGTTATCATTGCTGGCTTCTTTTTGTTATAATAAGAATAAAGCTTTTTTGTAATTTGTTCAAATTTTTTTTCAAATTTTTTTCCTTACATCCTTTTCAGAGGGCATTTGTTCGAAGTCGATCTTCTTATCTATTCTCAATATGTTCAAAAAGAATTGATAAAAAAATTCTCATCAATTTCCCACTTAGAATGTAACCAAAAATCTTATTTTTACTAAAATTATGTATAAATGAATATTTTTATTTTAAAATTCAACATTTAGTAAAAAAAACCATAATTAAATTTACAATTTGAGAATTTATTGCTGCTCTTAGTTTGAAAGGAGCAATTAATTTACACAACAAAAAAAGAAACCTATCATTAACAGAACAAGAACAGTGTTGGAAACATTGTTTAAAAAATTAAAAAAATTTTTTAACAGACATTAAAGGTCCATTTCATTCTGATTACTTAACTTGCATAATTTAGTATTTATTGCTGCTCCAAATTTGCTTCTGTCAAATGTGTCAGGGAAACAATACTTCACAATTTCTAAAAGAAGATTTAAACAAAATTATTAAAATTAAGTCTTTATCACACTATTCATTCTTAATTACAGATTATGCATTTAGGGACTTAAGTTATGTATTGTTAGAAATTCGCGTAATATTATACCCGACTTCGAATGAGAAGTGTCATTATATTACATTATTCATCTTTGAGTAAATATACACCATAAATTCTCGCTTTTTAAAGTAAAAATTATGAGTCAATATTTACGTTTTATTGCATTAACGGCATTTTAAGGAAGCATTCGTTTACGCTCGGTATTGGTTTGAATTTTACTTCTACCTCCCTTATAATTGCTAATCAATAGATCTTCTAATGAAACAATTGCAAGAAGTAGGTTTACTGCCATACTGGTAAAAGTTTTTTGTTCAAGAGCTGTATCCCATTGCTCTCTATCAATGAGAATATTGCTCCCTTCAACACCTATTTCTATCTAAAAATAAATGTTTATTCATTTATTCTTGTAAAAATACGCAATCTAACAGTTTCATTGAAAACTTTGATTCTTTATTTAATGTTAGTAGAAAACAAAGTTTAATAAACTCATAATCTAAGAAGTATATGCGAAATTGTAGAATTTTTTATTCTTGTAACTAATTATCATAATACTGATTCAAGTAAAAATCTTATAAACGAAAAACTGAATCGAAAATTTGCGAATGTCTTTTATAATTTATAACATAAAGACGTAAACATAATTACTTGATATTGATCAATCGTTCGCGCATATAAGGTCTGGAAATATGATGCAGAAACTTGAGCCATGGAAAAATGGGTAAATTTTGATTCAACTGTATCTATTCGAAAATAGAATTGAAGGGAAAAACATCAAATAATCAAAATTTGGATCTTTACAGCCTACTCATCAGTCTAACGAAATTCTAATTATTCAACAAAATTATTTATTCATTAAAAATATCATTACCGTTTGACATTTGTAATCCTCTTGCAGCACTTGGTATGTTAGAAGAAACAACCATTGTTTCTTTTCTTTTTCTAACTTGACTTTGATCAATTGTGCCATTCAATTTATCAATAGGATGATTTTCTTAAAAAAAATTCTCAATATTATTAAATTAGTTGACTAAAATGTTAAAGCATTGTGAAAAAGTATAGAGTAAGTTTGACAAAGAATTATTCGGTTCAAGTAAATTACTGATTATGTATCAGTTAAATATGTATTTACACGGAGAGAGAGTTAAAATAAAAATTACCATGGGTGCATAGTAAACAAGGAACAGGCTGAATTTTCTTCAGAAATTCTCATAGGATGTATTAATTTATACATTATGTGTACTAATTTTTACCATAACCCATAGTAATTTTTTATCGAATGTATATTAAAAAGTATTAAAATAAACTTTATCATGTTTTAAGAATAATTGTACTTTATCAATTAAAATATTTACAAAGCATCTTATATTTTTTATTTGACTTTTTATCTAAAATTACTATGTAACATGGTAAAAATGAATACAAATGAATAATACATTCAAATCAAATAAATTTTACCATGGTACCTTGTAATTTTTACTGTAACTATAGTAATTTTTATATTATGCATACTAAAAAGTACTTCACATTCCAACCGTCATCCCCACTTTTCACTTGTTTACAAAGGAGTGAGGATAGATGAGCTATTCATTTCATTCGATGTGTCAATTTTATTTCATTTGTGAAAACTTAAAGACGTACTTGGAATATTTTGAGAAGATTTAAGAAGATTATTTGTTCACGTTAAGTTAGTAACAACGATTGATTATTTAATTAATAAAGAAATAATTAAATAATTATTCTTTTTAATTCATTCCTATCATGGAAAATAATTGTTGCTAAAAATGAATATATTCCAAAGTTTTGGATTTAAATAATTTTTTATTGTTTTTATTTTTTTAACTGATTAGGTTTTGATTTAAATAACCCATGAATACAGATATATATCCATACATGAAACTGATAAACATACATATATAGAAATTTAATTTTTGCGGTATTATATTAAAATTAAATAATGTAACATTGTAATTTTTACGTCGGGATATTGAAATTTTAAATTCTGAATATATAATTTTTACTTTACCAGCCGTGGTAAAATTTACTATGGTGCATAGTAAATTTTACTTGAGTTTTCGTCTGTTCCAGAATTACTACAGAACATAGTAAAAATTATTTTAATTCCGTAATAAAATTTACTTTAACCTTCTCTCCGTGTATTTGTGTTAGTGATTTACTTGAAAGTTATATTTATTTTTTTAATGCAACATTATAAAAAATTTTCAATATTGTTATTATTTCGTTATGATCATTGGAGGACGGTGAGCGACAAAGAGATTTAGAGCGTTGGGCAGATTCTATAGATTGATGAGATGATGACTGACGTACTACAGAATTTCTATGAGGCGGTGGAGAACGACGAGGTGTTTGAGACCGATGAGACGATCGAGAGCGGTGGGCTGTTTGATAATGGTTTGATTTTCAGTGTTCATGCCTCTTATGGCTTTTTGAGAAACTTTGAGGTGATGAAACTCTCTTATGTTTAGAGTGATGATAAGATCTTGATCGAGAACGTGATCTTCGTTTCGATTTGGATTTTGAATGAGAATCTTTGGAATCATTTTTGTTTGAAACAATAAATTTCGATGATGGTTTCAACATTAATTTTTTCATATGATCTTCCAATTCTTTTTGCGTTTCTATAAGGAAATAAATCATACGATTGTTAAAAGCAGTAATTAGCAAAATTAATAGCGAGAAAAATGCATTCGAAGAAGTTTTATTGATAACAAAAAATAAAAATAAAATTTTCGACAACAATCTATTGTACATCGAGCTCAGCGGTGAATACTCGGCGCCGAACACATACCCTAGAGAAATATATCAACTAAAAAAAAAAAAAAACCCATATTTGTAATACTCAAAAAAAAAAATAACAAAGCAATCGACTATCGAAAGTTTTCTTATACAATCAAAAATAGAGGATTACTTCGCGAATTATAAGTATGTACCCCTTTAAAATACCGTTATTAAAATATAAGCATTTTTCAAAAAAAAAAAAAAATGACATTTTTTAATTTTTTTTTATGTCATCATTTAGGGAATTAAAACACCAACCCCCCGTAGGAAATCCTCCTAAATTTCGTTATTTTTGCTCTATCTCTTACTGTTTTCAAGATATAAGCATTTTTCAAAAAAAAAAAAAAATAACTATTGACATTTGGAACATTTTTTTTCTGACTGGAATCTTAATGGAAATTGAAATAAACTACTATTTTTTTGAAGAAAAAAATTGTTAAAGTTAAATCAAATTTTTCTTACTTGAAATCCGATGAACTATTCCATCACAACAATCCTATCCGGTTTCTGGGCGTTTATGTGCATCTCGCCATTCGATGACGTAACCTTCATCATCCTTACATCTATTTCTAATAAAATCTTCTTCATCAAAACCAATTATTCATTCTAGAGGTACATTATAGGTGTACGTTCCTTTATGTTTTTCCCAGTCCATTCAATTAGGGCATATTTTTGTCGTGACATTTCTTTTGACACGGAACAACGAATTAGAGGTTTAACTGTTAAAGATATCGCATTTAATTGATGAGAATATTATATATACAATATACATACCTTATAATAATATTATTTTGATATGTGAAATTGATCTTTCGTCAGAATTATTGGATCAGAAGTAAATTATAACTGTAGCTCTTCGATGAAATAAGTATTATCTGTTACTATGTAAACAACAAATTTTCAGTTGTCACTGAAATATGATGAAGCTAAGTAAAGTGATTCAGTTTCAAAAAAGTAAACAACAGTACAAAATAGAACCGATTGAAAGAAAAAGATATAAATTATATAATTATTGTCGTTGTGCAATAAAATATGTTCCACCTTGGACAAGAAACAGATGGAAGAAATTACGTAAAAGAAGGTTAAAAAATATATTATTTATAGTTCATAGGAATTTATAGGTGTATTTATTTAATTCTGATAGTAATCTAATCATGTCTGTATTTCTATTAAAATTCACAGTTCTCAAATAAGTGTTAGTAAGAATAAAATTGGCAGGCAAGATGATTTTTCGGTGAGTAAATTTTCGTATCTTTCTGAAATCCATTTTGTCGTGATTTTATCAAAAAACAGAGAGTGTAAAGTTGCTGCTGAGTGTCATTCTTGCACCAGTTTCATATCAACGACAGACTCTTTTTTTTTTAGCTTTTTAAATTCTATCCTTGAAGAAAAATTCTCAGATAATTATTTTTTATAAAATTTTATAATTTTACAACTTAACTACAAGATTAAATAAATAAAGTGTGAATTTAGAATTAAATAAATATTCATGTTATTAAAATTCTTGAAATTCTTGAGAAATTGTAATTAAATAAACAGTTAAATGAATCGTAAAATCTCTCTTAGTTAATCTAAAGTTCTTTCTCATTTGTCTTGCAGGAAACATATTCTGACTCGAATAATGAGCATGAAAATGAATCTGTAAATTTTAGTGAACAAGATATAGATGAGCATCAACACAACAAAGATGAATTTGTAAATATTTTCGAGCAAGATACGATTGAACATCACGATAACGAAGATGAACAGAATTGTTCTTTTATTGGTAATTCTGAAAACGTGCAGGATGAGAGTGATCGGTGGTCATTCACGAATGATTTTAAAGATGTAGAGAATGAGTGTAATGATTTCTAACCTTTAGATGAAAAATATTTTTACGAATTTTGTCGAAAAGTTTTACCTATACTTGTAACTACTGTACATAAATGCCGCTGTTATGTAGGCCTACAACTAAATACAAAATGTGTTAACAACGAAAAACTATGTTGTTATGCATGTAACACAAATTTGGATTTTAAAAAGAATCTTGAAACTCCAGGTAATTTTTTCAAGTACATCCCATTAAAAAATCAGCTCGAGCGTTTGTGTGAGAACAATTAACGATATTTACGATGGTTCTTTGTATAAACGAAATGTTCCCAAAAATTTTGTGAGTGTAAATTTCAGTATTGATGGTACTCCAATTTTTAAAAGTTCTCAAACGTCTGTGTACCCTGTTCTGTGTACTTTCAATGAACTACCTTCTGAAACAAGAAGAAAAAACGTTATGCTCGTTAGTTTATGGTTTGATAAAGGGAAACCTTCTACTAATGAATATTTGAAACCATTGGTTACTGAGTGTTAAGATTTGTATAAATTAGGCTTCACTTATACGAACAATGGAGTTTCATACACCGAAAAATGTCAAGTTTTAAAGATTATCGCAGATTCAATTGACCGACCAAGGTTGAGGTGTGGAACTCAATTTAACGGTGACTACGGTTGTGGTTTGTGTTTAAATTTTGCAGAAACAGTAAAAATAAATAATAGCCGTAAAAGAATATGCCAAATTACTGAATCAAATTCATTTGGTGATGGTCTTTGCAATCCTAATGATCCATTAATCAACTGTGAGAGAGGAATAAAAGGAATGAAGAAAATATCTATTCTGTGCGACATACCAAATTTTAACATTATCAATAACTTAGACGTTGATTAGATGCACTGTGTGGCATTAGGTGTTTGTAGGCAGTTTTGTAATCTCTGGTTCGATAGTTGTAATCATAGAAAATATTTTTATTTTTATCCATTTCTGAAGACGTTTGATCAAATCTTGTGTTCTCATCGACCAACCTCAAAATTATCTCGGACACCAAGACCGATGTCTGCATGTCATTATTAGAAGGCTCATGAGTTTGTGGCATGGTTATTATATTATAGTTTGCCAACAATGAACTCAGTGATTCCTGATAAACAAGAATACATCAAGCACTGGAGTTTTTTAGTAGATAGTGTTTCAATTTTGTTAAAATCATCAATTCTTAAATCAGAAATACATTATGCAAACCAATGCTCGATTAAGTTCATTGCAGGAGTTAAAGAATCATATGGAGAAAATTATCTAACATTCAACGTTCATCTATCAGCACATTTACCTGCAAGTGTATCAAATTGGGGACCGTTGTGGACTCAATGTGCCTTTACATATGAAGATTATAATCAAGTTTTAAAAAATTATGTAAACAGCTCTAATAATGTACCGTCCCAAATTTGCTTCTTTTTTCAACTGAATTCAGCAGTCATAAATTTGAAACAATATTGTGACAACTATACATCTTCAAAAGAAAAACATGAGGATGAATTCATTAGTTTCTATTCTAGACGATCATTAATCGGCAACAAATACAAAGTGCATCTTATATAAGAACCAGAAAACGCGATAATTCTAATGTTTTGTTATTGAATAATACAATATTTGAGATTGAAATATTTGTTTTAATCAAATCACGAAATAGTTTGGAATGTTACGCCATTGGGAGATTTTTTGAGAAAATACATAACCCTTCAAAAGATCATAATTGTAAATTCAAATGTTTAGTAGAATTAAATGAGTTCTGCGATCAAAATGTATCAATAGTAAATGTATTAGAGATAAATGAGTTAATTATGATTTTAGATTCTCCGTTTTTGAATAATCCTGTTGGCTGTGTACAATTAAATCATCATGAATGTTTAAAATAAATTTTTTTCTATTGTTACTATTAAGTTCATTCACAACTTGTAAAGCAATTCGTGTAAATGATTATCACATAACACAATAATAAATTATATTCAATATTCTAATCTGTATGATTTACTTCCATAATAAAGGTAAGCACATTTAATTATGCTTTCATCTACATTTGATGTATTACATTTTTTGCGAATAATACCTGTACGACGTTTAAATAAATTCTAATAATAATAAGTCTACAGGAGACTATAATCTATAAGACGTGATGCACATCCAAGGTACTCAATGGACTAGACAAGTCATTCAATTTTGATAATAGCAGGTTTCTGCATCATACATGTGAACAATGTTTTCTCGCGAGAATATCACCTAAAGGATCTCAACTATCATCACTCGAGTTTCAGGAAAAAGAACCGTTTAGCATCTTCCAAATGCAGCTAGTATCATGTTATTTTTCTTAATTTCGATATTTATTTATTTTTTTTTTTTAAATGCTTATATCTCGAAAACGGTAAGAGATTTTCACTGGATAATACATTTTAAAATGAATCATTTAATAATATCCGTTCATACATAATGTTCGTAAAGATTTTTTAGTTACATTTTAAGTAGAAAACTGTTGAGATATTTTTTTATAAATTCGTTTTGAACATATTAAGAATAGATGAGAAGATCGACTTCGAACGGATGTCCTCCGAAAAGGATGTAAGGAATAAAATTTGAAAAAAAATTTGAACAAATTACAAAAAAGCTTTATTCTTATTATAACAGAAAGAAGCCAGCAATGAGAACTTCTGTGCGTCGTTATTGTTGTTTAAATGAATTTCTTTTTTTTTTTCATTTATAAATTGAATTATTAAGAACAAGTTCTTCTTTCCTTCAAATGTTTCAAGTTTTTTTTTTTCATTTCGAAAATTTATGTAGATGTATATAAGATATATTCAGTAAGTATCTTGAATATATCTTTTTAACTTTCAATTAGGAAGTTATTGTAATTGGGTCAATTGGTGAAATTGGAATTTTCATTAAATCTCCACGTTTCAAGATATTTGCAAGCATACTGACATATTCGTATGTTTTACATTATGTATGTATGTATGTACGTCAGCTTTTTTGTTTTCGATATCTCAAGAACAAATTGAGATATCAAATTTAACCAAAATTAATTCGAAAGATATTATTATAAAGAAGACCTGAAAGAAATTTGAACGAATTCGATCAAGCCGTTTTTTTTAATAAATAACAAAATAACTAATAAAAAAATGAAAAGATTAGCTATTTAAAATACTTTTAAGCCAAACAATAACAATTCCATTTAAAAATTCAGTCGATATTGACTAGACATTATTGTTTACAACCAAATATGACTCTCAACAATTACGCATTGTTTATAACAATATGAATTTGTTACAAACAATTAAAAATTGTATTTATCGATTAACTGATGCGTATATTACATGGATTTGAACGCTTTCAACAAAATAGTATGATTAATGATGAGATATGACTCGTAACAATAACGCATTATTTGTAACAATATGAATTTGTTATAAACAATTACTAATGGGAAGTTCGTTGTGTTAGCACAAAGTGTGCTCAGATCTTTTTTTGTATTGTTAAATTCAAAGGCTCATTACAAGTTTTTGCTTCATCTGTATCACAACTGATCACACTTCTTGAAACTTCACCAGTCTTCATATTTACAGGAACTTCACAAGTTATCACATCAGCTAGAAGTTCGTTCTCATGCAGCAAATCATTGAACTCTTCTTCATAGTCCAGTAGCGGTGAAATTTTACTAGCGAATTCAACTCCCATTTTAAACCGAGGTTATTTTCATGTAAAATTGCACGAGGATTCTGAAGAAACTATTCGCAGGCAGAAAAAATGTACGCGTCATTAAGTTTTTTTGTTATAAACAATTTTTGCCTGCTTGAGCCCGCACATTTTCATTCATAACTTTGCAGTTATGCAAAAATCGACGATACTTCATAAAACATTTTTGTTCCTTTACCGTGTAACGAAGATTTAATCGTTTTTCTTTTTTTCATGGGTCTTAAATTATTTATTGTCAATTAAAGACTTTTATTCGAAATTTTTTTTAGATTTTGTTAATCTTTTGTTAATCTAGTAGCCACTTCCCACGCGTGGGAAGTGGAATTTTTCCTAGCAACATATGATAATGTAGAGTCCTTCTATACTTTATGTTGGGAATTTTACCAAAATGGCGGTTGAACTGTCATAATTGAGTGTATAAAGAAATGGTGAATGCAAAAGTAAGTGTTATGTGTTGAAATATCTTTTATCATTAATAATATAAAATGTTTTTTATTTAATAAAGAACCTATATAACTTTAAATAAAAATTAATTCATTGCAATTATAATTAAACATTTATCATTTGGATGATATTTCTAAATTATAATAAGGACGGATTTGTTGTTTTCAGACGGAATTTGCAGTGTGAAAAACGTTGAAAATGGATTTTTAACTTCCCAGTGGGAAGTTACAGTAATGGGTCCGATTTTGCGAATCGCTTATTTTGACATATCTCCACGTTTTAAGGTCCCCAGAGTTGAATACGATAGTTTTTACGTGGACGTCTGTGTGTGTATGTTCGTATGTTCGTACGTGCGTTCGGAATTATTTTTCGCCTCGATTATCTCGAGAACAAAAAATGATATCGACGTGGGACCAACTGCATTCGACGCGTAATTACGTAACTTAGAACTGATTAGATTTTTTTACCATATCAAATGAATATAAACAGACTCATTTTGTTTATAACAATTTCATTTGTTATAAAAAATGGAAACGGGTTCTATTCAAATTGTTTTTTTATTTTTTCCACTGGGAAGTTGACCTTTCGGGTCGCACCCAGACCACTGCAGAGCACTGATATTTTAAATTAACGAATTTGAAAGAATCTGTTAAATTACCCTCAATCAGAAATAGAATCAAATTACAAACTTTGAAAACTTATTTTCCGAGTGCTGATGAACTCACTTATATTCTGAACGATGAGAAATGTGGTGTTGTATTGAATGACGATGAATTTGAATCGATACCAGGTATCAAAGAATACCAGGTTTTCCACGCAAACTGTTGAAAGGGTAAGTTCTGTTCATTAAAATTATGAATGTAACCTTCAATAACTGTGATTACTTATATGTTAGGTACTTGTTTTTTGATTGCAGAAAAAAATAATGAAAACGCGAAAAAAAAGGAAATTTCATGAAATTATGAGAATGATCTTGATGAAAACGAATCGACAAGACAGACACTAGAGCCTCAGGTTAGTTAGTGAAATTATTTGATTTTGAGTCATTTTACAGTTATTTAATACTGTTGTTTTTTTCATAGGTAGTAAAAAAGAAGTCCATAATAAAAACCGTTTCCATCGGATGGAAGGATAGAGAGAATATCCACCAAAAATACATCCAAATTTCTCATCCTTTTGGCGGAATTAAGAAACTAGAACTTGATCAAAGTCTAAATTATAATCATGGAAAAATAAGAGAGTTAGCTGTGAATGCTATGAAAAATAGTTTAAATGCATCAACTTTTGAAAGTTTATCAGTACATGTAGGAAACACTCATAAAGAAATCTACGAAAGCTTTACGAATTTATCAGGCAAAGAGTGCAATTTCTGGGAGTTTAGTTCGAATATTCATTCAAAAAATTCACAATTGCGCCTCTATATTTATACGACAGCAAAATCATAATATAGTGCTACAACAACAAATTCTCCGAATATGAAATCTCTACCTGGGTCCCGTTACAACTCACTGTCATTACCATTCCTTAAAGTCAAATATTCTGATAAAATGGATATTTCAAAAAATAGGAAATCAAATTGTTTATCTCTTACAAATAGCTACTTCCATAGTTCTAGGAAACCAGTGAATAAGAGTGAATCGTCAATTACCGATCTTACGGCTCCTGAAGACACTCAGCAAACTAAGAATAATCAACCAGAGACGTTAAATTATACAGTACCTTGTATAGAGAAAGACGACATCAAGTTTACAGGCAAAATAATAGGTGAGGGTGCATTTGGATGGGTGGAGTTAGCTATCTGGCTTGGTACGGAAGTAGCGGTAAAGAGTATGAAATCATCTCATAATGAGAAATACTTGCTACGAAAAATTAACATAATGGATAGAATTCGTCACCTAAATATAATTTCTATTATGGCCGTATCTTTCACCAACATATACACTTATATTGTCATGGAATATTTTGAGAGTGTAAATTTACACACTTGCATTTTCAAACCCGAAGTAAGACTTGATCATGAAATTAATGAGTCTACAAAACTTCTGAACATCATCCAAATATGTAAAGCTATCACTTATCTTCATAAATTAAGTCCAACAGTAATCTATAAAGATCTCAAACTTGAAAACATCTTGATTAATAAACATAATTTAATAAAAATATGTGACTTCGGATTGAGTAAAATGAGTGATATGCCTTCTATATTAAATACTACAATCGGGAACAATTTTCGTGGAACACTGTTATATATCGGACCGGAAATCTTGATCAAAAAACAACCTGGCACAATTTATTCCGATGTATGGTCGCTAGCTTGCTGCATCGTGGAAATTTTCATGGAAAAGTATGTGTGAAATGTTGCTAATATAGAACAATTGAAGAAATGGTGAAAACGAAAAAAAAACCGGACTTGTTAGAATTACCTATTTTAGTGTAAGATATTTTAAGCGATTGCTCTGATCATAATCCTGAAAATATCAGTGCTCTGCAGTGGTCTGGGTGCGACCCGAAAGGTCCACACGACCAATTTCCCAGTCGAAAAAATGAAAAAACAATTCGAATAGAACCCGTTTCCATTCTTTATAACAAATGGAATTGTTATAAACGAAATGAGTCTGTTTTTATCTATTTGATATGGTTAGTTACTTTATTTCAGTAAAAAAAAAAAATTGTGCGTTAGAAGAATTCAAGTATACCTTATAGATTCTTTTTTTCATTTTTTACTACACATTTTATTGTTATAAACAAAAAAAGTATGTTTTCATTTATGTCATACGGTTGGTAACATTTTTTTAGTAAAAGAAAAAATTATACGTTAAAAGTACTCATATATAGAAAGGGTCCCTATTTTTATTGTTTATAACAATTTGAAACTTATTATTTAAATATTACTATGATCAATAATCACTTGTTAGTAACAATGTTCAATTGCTATGGACAAAATTCCAATGCAATTGGTCCCACATCGATATGATTTTTTGTTCTCGAGATAATCGACCAGAAAAATTTCGAACGAACGTACGCACACACAGACGTCCACTGGAAAATGATTGTATTCGATTTTGGGGACCTTAAAACGTGGAGATATGTTAAAATTCAAGATTCGCAAAATCGGACCCTATAACCCACTGGGAAGTTTATAGTTTTTCAAATTATCTAGACTTTAATTAAATGAGGATTGGGAAAAAGGCTTAAAAATTGTTATTATAATTTAAACTTAATAATATGTTGATGATTTCGAAGCAAGATGGTTTATATAATACTTAATCCATTTTTTATTCAAATAAAACGAAATTTTTGTTTTGCCTCTACTTTGCTCTAAATTCTCATAATAACACCAAATTTTTTTGTCAGTCATTATCGACAGTTGTAAGAATCACATCTTTTCGAAAAACTATTCTCCGGGGCAATGAATATTCATGGGAATACATAATTCATAGGAATATAAAGCTCAATAAAGTAAGTTATTTGTGATTCAAAATGATTGGGATTCTGTAAAATTCGGTAATCTACATTATTCGTGATAATAGACGTTAAGGATTTTAAATTTTCTAGTCTACAACATATTCAGGATAATTATTTTTTGTGGTTCTACTTCATCCGGGACTATAGAGTCCTGGCTCTTTACATACGTCCTATAACTATGATAATAACATGTCAAGAATAGTTTTAAATATCGACTACCATTTTTTTCCATAATTGTTTCTTTAATTAATTGCGGAAGATCGAAATAATTATTAAACAGTTAAAAAATACTTGTTTTTTTGTTGCTGCATAAGAAGTATTGGAAGACAATATTTTTAAGTAAGCTTCATAAAGTAAGTTCTGATTTGGGATCAAAGTTTTTGAATTAAATCATTTATTCGCTTCGTGAATTCAGCCTATTTTACACTTCATGCTTATTTACATGTACATCACATATTGATGTTTCTTCGCGACATTGCTTCATTATTGGATATTCAATTAATGTAAAACTGTCACGATACAAAATAAATAAAATAATTAGTGATACGTAATGACAATTACACATCTATTTGTATCTATCTATACTACTATATAAATTTCCGGGGTAATTTTAGAAGCGGCTAATCCTATTGTAACTAAATTTGGCAAACTTGTAGAGGGCATTGTAGGAAAGTTTATTAGCTACTTTTGGTTTACGTAAATTATTAATAACAATTCAATTTGTTATAAACAACAGAAAAAAAAATGTATGGAATATATCTGAGTTCTTTCAACGCGTAATTTTATCTTCTACCAACAGAAAGCTACTAGCCATGTAACATGAACAAAAATCTACTTTTTTTATTAATAAAAATTCAATTTCCATAAATAATGATAAAAAGGGTTCTATACGATATATTTTTACTTTTCCTAATGCTTATCTCTTTCTTTTACCGAAAAAGGTCACTGATCAGCTTACACGATGGGAAAATAATGACAATTGAATTTGTTATGAATACTTTATAACTAGAACAGTGCAATATTTCTAAGTTCTTCGAATAAGTCCTTTATTCCTAGTTTTTTTTCTAATGTTACTGACTTTGTAATGTAAATAAAAACGGACTTGTCTTTCTTAACAATTGAATCGTTGTATACGAGCAGAAATTTAATCTTACAAAGAAATTCAAGTCTTTTTCGTTCATCATTAATTTTCACAAATTGATTCCTTCTAAAACCATCACAAAGTATACGTATCCAAAATTGGTTCATTTCTTTTACAGAATTCATACTTAAAATTTTTTTTGATTAATTTACTATTTTATAACGGAATCATGCACATTACGCGGACGAGTTCGAGGGAATCTGTTAGTCATTTCTGTATTTCTACGACTCCATAGTTTCGACATCTGCAATTATTATAGGTGGAATTGTAATTGAGGATTGTCTTGAATAAAAGAATTTATCAAAATTTTTTGAATTTATACTGAAGTGTCACCAAAGTTATTTAGGAAATTTATACATACTAAATCACTCACCATGGGTTTTTATTAAATGATACGATTAGTTTTGCTAAATTCACATGTCAATTGAAATGTCTCTATTACGTATTAGTCATATTTATTTTTATATTTTTCAGATGAATGTAAACTGCAATTGGTAATTCATGCATTATAAAATAACAAAGATGAGAAAATCTACATTAGTATGGGTACAATTTATTTGCACAATTTTTGCAATTGACGTTTCACAATCGCGTAAGTAATTTTTGATTATCAATTACGTTTAAATTTATGTATAACTTGAGTGTAATAAGAATAGTACAAAGTTAAATGTGAATAACCACTAGAAAGGCAGACCATCCTGGTACACCTCGATGGGCGAATAGATTAATTTCGTTGAATGTTTTTTATTTTCTACAGTACACGGAGAGAATTTTTTCACTGAATGTAAGTGCAAAAATGACAAGCCCACGTTTTGAAATTTAGAAATTAAAAATTTTTCTGTTCAACCGTGAATTTTGGGTTGTCGTAAGTAATTCTTGAGTTATATTGAGTAATTCTTTACTAAGACTCTTTAAGTCTCAAGTTTACTAACAAGTACTCAAAATTTACTCCGTGTAATGTAAAGATCTTTACACATATTAAACTCGTGATGATGATAGTATATTTTTATAAAGGACTCTTCAAATAATAAAACTTTCACTTGAGCACAAAGAAAATAGGTCAAATTTGGAACGCCTCTGCTTCTGGTGTCAATAAACACATCATTTAGTAAATCAGTGAATGTGATTTTAGAAACGTAGATATTAAATATAATCAAAGATACTGAGACAAATAATACAATACAATAGAAAATTTCTAGATATTCATGAAAGAATGAGTGTAACCGTAGCTATGTTTAAAATCACAATATCGATAAATAGTCCAAGAGAAGTATGAAAAGCCCCTATGTTGGTATGCATAAATTTTAAAGCAGTTGAAAAAATTTTTTGATGGCGGTTTCTCGCAGAGACTAACGAAAAGAGCATTTGTGCTAAATGTCATCGTTTGGAAATGATATTTACTATTGTTTATCAACAAATAAAATCTAATTCTCCACAAAAAAGTCTGGAAAAGCATATACTTACCTGTTACAGGTACAAAGATGCAGCGCTCTGAATGCACGCACCAAAACTGACCATTTGATATTTTTGTTTTGAAAAATTTAAAAAATAGGGTTACGATAGAGGAAAACAAAAAAATTTAAAGATAGGATGGATTACAGAAATTAGCAAGTAAGAAATTTATAAAAAAAATTTTATGGAATTGTTTTTTTCAGCAATTTTTTATAAAAATTGTTCATGAATATTGCTGGAAAAAAATTATTTCATTTTCTTCGGAAGAAGTTAAAAAAGTTTGCTGAAGATAATTTTTTAAACTATTAATACTTTCAGCCCTTAAATAGGGGTAAAAGTTACGAAGAATCTGTTTTTAACCCTTCGTTGGTCGCGCTATGAGGGAATCGCCGCACTCTTTAGTAATTTTATAATTATCATGCAACTAAATGTCATCAATACAAATGCACCGAGGTATTCCTAAATTACACTTTTTAGAATCGAGTGGAGCCGTCAAAATATTTTTAATAACTCATATTTATTGAATAATTCAATTTTTATTATCAAAAATGAGTTGATTGAGCACTGTTTATGAGCACTGTTGCCAAATGTTGAATCCGGTAGAAGACGCTCCAATCATGTATGATAGTTTGAAAAAACTAATTTAAAATAAGCGTCAAAATGTTGCTTATAATGTGGCACCGTCGCATTCATTTTAACATTGCGGCGATTCCCCGCGGCGCGACCAAACTAGGAAGAAATTTTGACGCGACCAACGGAGGGTTAATTTTTTGAAGGGAGAAAAAGTTTTTTTGGAAAAAAAGAGATAACCATTTTGTCGAACGGAAAAAATCCCATCTACTCTTTAAACGGCAATAAAATATTTGAAGATTGTTTTAAGATACAGATGTGCAAAGTTGACAAAAAAAGACGGTCAAAACGTTAAGATATTTTTGATTAATCATAACATAACCAATAATTTTCTTGTATAATATTTCTAACATAATCAAATTTCGAATTAACAAATCATATCGAAAATATAATAAGTTTTATTCAACAATTAATTCTAAAACCCGAAGCAAAATCATCAATTTTCTTTATTTCAACTGTAATATTCTGAACTTATTACGAGAGCAAACCAAGGGCAGAGAAGAGACCAGTATAGAAGTCCAATTCCATGTTAAAAATCTGGATGGAGTTTCAGTCAACATGTCGGTAATCTCAGGTCACAACATGAAACTTTTTGTGAATCCATCGAGTAATCGCGTTGCACCAGTTTATTTTAGCTACGCCCATTAATCTAAGAGAGAAAAGAGATAAGATTTGTATTCTTTTTTACTCTCATTTTAAGAATCCTAAGCCAGTTTATTTCTAAACATAAATTTTCGAATAGAAAGGGTTCAGCTCTGTTCACAAGATAAATAGAAGTTTAAAGATTAAGGAAAATTTATATTTACGGGCTAGTAGTTTCACAACTATAATTAATTTAGAAAAAGTTTATTATTTCCGTCATTTTTTTTTTGTTTTAAATGTTATATAGTTAGTAAACTGAATTTTTACTATTAATAATTCAATAACTTTTATAAATATTGAGAAAAAATTAATTTCCATAAAATAAAACATCTACTTGAGTCATTCTTCCAAACTGCAAAAACATAACAAAACTGAATTTAATATATCTCTTTCTATGTATTTATAATGATAAAAATATTAAATTAAATATGGCAACGTTGCAATTTAATAAACGGTTGGTACCAATGAATTGGGTAATGTAAGGTTAAGTAATGTGTATCTGGCGGTTGGTTTACGTTGACATTTAAAATCATGGCCTATAATCAGCAATTACGTGAAAAAGGAAGATTTGTGACCAAAAGAAAATTAGAGTGGCTTGATAATGTTCGCGCCGCAGTTGAACGCAGAAAAGCACCTCAAAACGATGCTAAAATAGAAATTAATGGACGACGTTTTGTGGAGTATGATCAGTTGGGAGGCGATTTATGGTGTCACATTTGCAATGAAGCTTTATCATTGCTTTATATCGAAATCTGCTATATTGTCAGCGGCGTTGCCAGATTTTTTAATGTCAAAAGAAGAGAACCACAAAATTTGTTATTTTAGTGAAGTATTTTCATTAATATCTTAATATTTAAACGATAACTTCAACTTTTTTTTGTTTTAAATCATAAAAAAAAGGTTTATTTTATTCTATACATTAAATTTATGTAAGTTAGTTCTCTGGAAATATCTTTTTTTTCAGTAATGAATGATAAAAATGTCTATGCTCCATATAAGCCTATGTTAATTTCACGGACTTCAAACTTAAATATCTTGTTAAATAAACGATGAAATTTATTTAAATTTTTCCTACCGAAACTTCATTGCATTTGTTACGTCCCCGTAACAGAACGGTCTCTTTTTTGAGTCAAGACACAATCGCCTTCTACTCCACTCGGGTGCGGAGACCTCGCAGAGTTTATTTTAGATGGAAAATTAAAGAAATAGGTAAGGTAATCAGGGCTGGCAAACCACTATGGTGCAACAAATGAAGAAGAGAGTTGTTCCTTTTTATTACAGATAATCTTTATTAGCCTTTACTCACTTTAGTTGAACAGAAATTGTTTTACAAGGGTGAAACTGATAGGTAGCAGAAAGTTGAAGCGCTGTTCAGCAGGTCGGTGCGTAGCAGGTTGTGGTGCTGCCTGAAGATACTCGGCTAGGCTCCCTGGTTGGTTGATTTACAGCCGCTTGGGCTCCCTCGCCGTACCGCACCTCTCTCTCTTACTCGTAGACTTCGACTTCGCTCGTTCGCTCACGTATATATACTTTCTCAAAGATTTTTCTTCACAAAATCTTTCCCGACGAGTTAAGAAAAATGTTTTTATTATTTTAAAGAAAAAATATTTCTTTGGTCGAGTTGAGTTTTAAAAATATACTGGTTTGAGTAAATAGAAGAATTATTTTCTTCAAGAAGAAAATTCTAAAAGAATTGTTTCTCTTGAATGATTATAAATTGAAGGAAATCTTTAAAGTTACCGAGAATAAATTTCTCTTAAAAAATCAAATCGAAGTAGACTACAGTTCAAAAATTTGCACCAAGCCCAACAAAAATTCAGCAGAGACTGAAGTTCCTTGGGAAAATCTGGACTATTTATCCAGGGTTCCAACCCCTCTGAAAAGCTGGAGGTGGTAGCTTTATTGCTCTTTCTGCCAATCCGGTAGATTTGAATATCCAAATTTCCTTTAGTCAGGCTATCCACGTGCGGGCCTCTTGAACTGCCTTTACACCCGCTTTCTCTTCTTTCCTTCACCTGTCTGTCCACCTAGCGTCCTTGAGTTTCCCCTTGGTGCCTTCAAGTCTGACTTCACTCATTGATTTTTCTTTACCTGACTTTCCTCTGCTTACTGTTTCTTTTTCCTTTTTTAATTTAATATATTTTATTTTATTTTAACAAAAATGTTGTGTACTCTGGTACATAACAGCATTTTATAAAAAAAAAATATATTTTAACTTGAATAAGTTAAAAATTAATTTTTATAAAATATCCTTAATTTGATATTCTTGTAACAGCTCAAGGGTAATATACTTGACTACGAAAACGTAGGTTTTGTGTTCAAGCCTATCAATGTCATTTGTTTTTTTTTAAATTAATTCTTTTTTCGGACAAATTTTATGTGGAATCACGCTAAAGGAAAAAAAATGATGTACGGTCGAAACAATTTTGTATTAACAAATTGCAATATGTTAATAAGAAGAAAAACTGGAAATTTGATTATGCATAATAATTATCGGCAACATGCTTTGATAATAATATTTATAATATTAATGATATATCTTTAAAAAAATGAAATTTAAAAATATAATAATATAACAATATTTTTTTAAAAAATATCAAAAGATACGGTAGTGTCTCGTGCGCCAAGCACAACCCATACAACTCCCTATTAATTTTTTATAAAGAAGACGTATCGGGAGCCGGAAAGATTGCCCAAGTAAAAATTTATAAAATGGTTAGTTCATAAGAAACAATAAGTTTAAGATACGACTTTATTGGGAATACGGTTTTATTAAAATACATTGTATTTAAAATCATTTTTGTTCGATATAATTCGTTAAAAATAATTTTTTTAATGAAAAAATAATACAAGCAGAATTAATTTAGAATATGATTTTTATAAATTAGTCAATTTTTCAATTTACTTTTTATCTATGGAGTACAAGAAAACTTTCTTACCGGTTGTAGCCAAAAAGTTGCAATACATAAAGATAAGTAGATAACTATGTCTAAGAAAGAAATTTACTTAAGGCTGGGCTGAAGTCAGAGAGGCGACTGATTCCCCCTATCCAAATACATGGGATCGGGATATTTCTAATTTCTTCGCCAATTTACTATTATTCCTACAAAATAAGGTATCAAATTACAAAGGAATTAATGCCGGACTGACGTAAACAACAATTTTTTGTATGTAGTGAATATTTTTGTCAAAAAAATTAGAAAGAATAATGAACAAATTATGAATTGACTTGCCGCGCTTAAATTCCAAGATGGCGGCCACATCATTCATATGAAAAATCACTAAGTATTTCATTTTTCTACGTTTTTCGCCCAAAATTCGTGTTTGCGTCAGTCCTTGCCACCTATCTGAATGTCAAAAAAATCAATTTATAGGATAGAATTGAATAACTTAGAAATAATTAGAAATATTGTATTCCAGATGATTCGCTCCGGAAATGAGTTTGAAAAAATTCCGATAGGTGACAGCATTATGCTCGCAGATGACCTCAGTCATCCATATTGAAAAAATGCTCAATCCGTATCCAGAACTGATGGTGCCCTGCATTTTGGTGAGTAATTTGTGTATGAGTGTGTACGGGTAATATATGTATGTCATGTAAACATAGTGTATCACTTTACAATGCCTTATACTTTGATGACTATTGCAGTTAGAATAAATAAAAATGATGATACTCATTTAACATTAATTAATATAATACCTGCCAATAACTTCAAATATATTTATTCATCCATTATTATCATTTTTATTAGGTATAAAATTCAACAAGCGAGCTCAATTCCAAGTCAGCGTAACCAAGTAGTAGTGTAAACACAAATACACATAAACTCAATACCGAGATTATGCTGGCCATGTGGTTAGAGCGTCAGAGTTCTATTTTGCCCGGCAGGGTTCGATCCCAGTCATAACCACTTTTTTTTCTACTTTATTCGTCAGATTAGCGTGTAATTATAATATTGACATGCCATAATTAATCCGTTATAACAATTTAATTTTTTTTCTCTTTACTCATTGAATTTATTGACGCTAAGTCGGAAAATATTTGAACAGAGCCATGAACTTTTTTTTTGTATAAATACATTGATAATAGCCTTTTTTAACAACTCATTAACAATAAAAAATAGTTTAAACAATCTGTGGCGAGTTCCGGCTCTCCCCCGGCAAGCTCTACCCCCACTCTCGGTGCCCAAGCCTGCAGCTTATAATTTACAAGCATAAATAACTAGATTCTAAACACGATAGCTCTGCGGTCAGAGCGCTGGACTTCTATTTTGCTGGGTAGGGTTCGATCCCAGTCATGGCAAACTTTTTTTTTCTTTTTTCGTTTAAGTAACTTCATATATTTATATATTTTATTAAAATATTCTTCCAATTAATTACGAAAAAAAACTTGTTTTTCTAAAAATAAGCTGAGGGTGGGAAACGAGTTACTATGAAATCTCTTTTTTAAAAAATGTTGTCTCTAAAAGACTATAGGAATTGATTTTGAACTAATATGAACAACCAATTATTGCATTTATGTAAAATTTTAATGGATAAAAAAAGAAAAAAAATCAATTTTGGCTTATTAAAATTATAATTAAATTCAATTCAACTAAAAAAAAAAGAAAAAAAATTGGCCGAGATCGGGATTGCACCCTGCCGGGCAAAATAGAACTCTGACGCTCTAACCACATGGCCAGCATAATCTCGGTATTGAGTTTATGTGTATTTGTGTTTACACTACTACTTGGTTACGCTGACTTGGAATTGAGCTCGCTTGTTGAATTTTATACCTAATAAAAATGATAATAATGGATGAATAAATATATTTGAAGTTATTGGCAGGTATTATATTAATTAATGTTAAATGAGTATCATCATTTTTATTTATTCTAACTGCAATAGTCATCAAAGTATAAGGCATTGTAAAGTGATACACTATGTTTACATGACATACATATATTACCCGTACACACTCATACACAAATTACTCACCAAAATGCAGGGCACCATCAGTTCTGGATACGGATTGAGCATTTTTTCAATATGGATGACTGAGGTCATCTGCGAGCATAATGCTGTCACCTATCGGAATTTTTTCAAACTCATTTCCGGAGCGAATCATCTGGAATACAATATTTCTAATTATTTCTAAGTTATTCAATTCTATCCTATAAATTGATTTTTTTGACATTCAGATAGGTGGCAAGGACTGACGCAAACACGAATTTTGGGCGAAAAACGTAGAAAAATGAAATACTTAGTGATTTTTCATATGAATGATGTGGCCGCCATCTTGGAATTTAAGCGCGGCAAGTCAATTCATAATTTGTTCATTATTCTTTCTAATTTTTTTGACAAAAATATTCACTACATACAAAAAATTGTTGTTTACGTCAGTCCGGCATTAATTCCTTTGTAATTTGATACCTTATTTTGTAGGAATAATAGTAAATTGGCGAAGAAATTAGAAATATCCCGATCCCATGTATTTGGATAGGGGGAATCAGTCGCCTCTCTGACTTCAGCCCAGCCTTAAGTAGATAATTTGAATAGTAAATTTATTAAAAATTATTTCAGTCATTTTATCAAATACTAATTTTTACAATTATACAAATAATATATCATATTTTAATAATAATAAATAATAATCCAATAGTAGGTCAAACTTATTTTTGATGATTAATTTACAAAAAATTCAATAATTTAGCTCTAAGAAAAAGTATTTTTCATTATTGTTATAAATTTTAAGAAAATTATAATTATTAAATCATATTTGTAAGTTAGTTACAAAAAAAAAGACAACTAACGATACAATTTTCTTTGTAAAGAACATTACAGTAAATATCCTTACATAAAACTTGCATTGATAGTTGTTTATGTCTTAATAACTTACTCTCAATTTCTTATTTAACATGTTATAATTTTAAGACGATATTCTTCATTTTCTATAAGTTCCTAATTAAATGCACCAGATACATTTAAAACTTATTCCAATAAAAGAAATGTCAATAGTAAGAAATATTCAGATATCTTCAACAAATATAAACCATTGTGGTCTAACACACGGCTCATAATCAAAAACACTGTATCGATTTCTATCAATTGCAACTATGAAAATATCAAAATAATAATTAATTATAATATAGTGTGTAGACAGATATTATTTTGAAACAATGAAATTACCGTAACACTTCAACGATGAATTGATGAAGTTATCCACTTCAGTTACACTACTCAACATTGCATTGTTGTTTAATATTGGTATGAAGTGATTAGCACATTCTGGAAAATGTGGAGCATCTAATACATCTTGACTATATAGATTCCAAGCTCGTATCAAAATTTGTGAGTAAAGTACCTGCTAAGGCCGAGATTCTCGAGGTAATGCACGACCTTCTAATAGTGACTGAATTTCATTTCTTTTTACTTCATAAAGTTGTTTTAAATTAATTAAAAATAACATTCACTTTTAATCTTAGAATACAACAAAATTTTTTTTTGTTGCAATATGTCAATTTTTCTATTATTTCTATTGATTAACTTATTGCCTGTAAATTGCCATATTTGTGGGTGTTTACCAAACAAATCATTCAATTGTCTGTTGTATGCTTCTAAGTAATTGTTGGTTCAGTTGATGACATTAAAAATACTGAAATTTTCTGGTCTCATTCGTTTGATCCAAAATGATTCATAATATTGTAAAAATGAAGAGAACAGTTTGATTATTGCTGCATACTCCCGTATTAACCATTGGAAAACTGGATAAATATGAGCTGAAGGCAACAATGTTAACGCAATTATTTTTCTAAAGAAGGTTTTGCCATCTTCCCAGTTAATTAAATGTTTTCATAAACCAAGAATATCTGCTTTTTTAATGAGTGCCTATAATTCAACATAAATTACAAATCAATAACAGTAATCGCAAACTGTTCTGACTCGGTCTAAGGTACTCTATCGACGGCCTAACATTTTTCTCCCCACCGAATAATTAGATGACTCGAGGTCTCTCCTGCCAACTCATTTTCGCCAATTAGACAACTCTAATTAATTCCTAGACGTATATATCCCTTCTCGAAGGGCCTAGAAGCTTCGAGAACGCAGAGTTTTCGAGAAACACAGACCGTAGTCTCCTGTATTCGCCGGTTACTGCGAGTATTCGTACGTAGCTCGTACTCGGACGACTCTTGGGCATCATCGGACGATGCCAACCCACAGACAACTCGTTGTAACAGTCAACTCGGTACGTGTGTACCAGCAGAGAGCTCACGCAGTCGAACTCTCTAGTGAAAACCCAGACAACTCCTCAGACATGGACTAACTCACCAGTTAATCATCTATAGTGATGATTATGAACTCATCAGGCAGTTTACCTCTTAGAAGACATCCTCAGGAAGCTCATGTTGGTCCGCATCAGCACTTTCTTACAAAAGGCGCGAATGATGTCGGCTTCGACGCCTCACGGCCTCATGGACAGACACACACACAAGATCCATACACGAACAACTCGCTTGTGTCTGTGTGGCTGACGCCAACACAATGAAACTTAGACTACTAAAAAAAATCAGGCTACTCCTGGTGCAGAGACCAGTACAGGAAAACTTACAACTTTCCTGTGATCCTCTACTCATCAGTCAACTCATCAGTGAACTCTGTGTGAAATTTCCGTGAACTCAAGACTGTACAGACAATTCAAAGACTCTTTTACTGTTATTTTTCTGTTACTGTGATTTTAGTGTTTAATAAATCGTTAACTGTTACTGTTGAATAGTGGCAGCCAACTCATTTACACCGTTCAAAAGTCCCGACTGTTCTAGCATTCAAACATCCTAAAAAATACAGTCCACAAAGTCCCGACTTCTCACTCAGCCGACTCAAAGTCAGAACACAAATAGATCAATAAAATGCCTTTCAAAGTATCATTATTTTAAGTTGTAGAAATAATTAATGATTAAAAAAAATAACATTCATGTAAAATTTAACAGCAACATTTGTAAAAAATTCTTATTATTATAATACTGAAATTATCATCCATAACACATAGGCATCCATGATCTTTATGCCTTTCATGTCTAACATAGAGTATCTCTATTACACAAACAATTGAGTTTTCTTAGATTAAAAATAATGATAATTTAGAAAAAAAAATCTTTCGAAAAGCCTATACCTGAATGAAGTCGAAGTAACATCCTTGCATTGTAGTATTCCGATAAAATTGTTTGAATGAACTTCTAAGGCCAATTTCAAAATCAGTTACAATTGCTGTAATTTGAAGATGTTGTGAATACTGTACAAAGTGCCTTAAAACAGCACAATAACAGGCCCTGGATTTCCTTGTCATGAAACTTCCCATAACTGGAAATGCCTAGTAAATAAATATAAATTAATAATCTTGAATGATATTGTAACAAATATTATAAAGTAAGAAAAAAGGATTTAAATGAAAATTGCATATAACAATAGGTATTATGAGCTTTACCGAATCATCCATTGATGCCAAAACGGTAAAAAATTGATATATTTGATTATTCGGACTGCGCGGACAAACGTTGAATGTTGCATTAGCATATAAAGTTACTGATTGAAATTTTTCTAGTCGTACTGAATCAATAAAAACTATTGCAACAGATCCATCACTACCTTGAACAAAAGTGGCACCCAAATTACCGTCTACTGGATTAATTAAATATTTCCATTCATTACTCTTTAATAATAAACAGTATTTTTCAAGGGAGGTTGGTTCTAAAGGACAAATTGTTCTCCGCTAGATACTTCAGCCAGCCAACTCAGCCCAGATGATCAATCTTGTGAAGATCATTATGTTACGACTCATTCAAGAGATCAAGATGAGCGATATGTTGTGTGAATACCGCTAAAAGCATCATCATCTCTTCTAGGCAACTCATCAGCGAGAGCTCATCAGTGTTTACGACACATGATCAGACGACTCACGAAAAATGACTCATATGCACAACTCTATCACAACTTTATGCAAGAATATGAGTCACTGAACCACATGAAACGAGCCAAGGCAAGTCCAGTCAACTCTTTAGTGTATTATTTGCCTCATAATGGTGTCTTAAGAGAAGACAGTGTTACTACAAAACTCCGTGTAGTATTTAATGGCTCTAGTCCACCTTCTAGTGGTCTGTCAGTGAACGATATTCAACATACTGGTGCCAAAGTCCAGAAAGACATTGCAGACGTACTCATTTGGATCAGACAGCATAAATTTGTGTTTACATCAGACATCACAAAGATGTACAGGCAAACCAAAGTCCATCAAGATGATTGGGATCTCCAGAGATTCCTGTGGGTGGACGAGCACTCCAAGATCATCCCATATCAACTCACAACAGTCACGTATGGTACCAGATCAGCTCCGTTTCGGGCTGTTCGCACAATGATCCAGCTAGTAAAGGATGAGGGTCAAAAATTCCCTCTAGCTGTTGATCCACTATTTAATAGTGGAAAAGGAAGATATGTGGACGATATTTTTGGAGGTGCTGACACAGTGAGTCAACTGATAGACATCTTAACTCAAGTCAGACAACTCTGCATGGCAGGTGGCTTCCCGTTGGCGAAATGGCACAGCAACTCAATCCAATTCCTTCAGTCAATCACAGACAACTCATCAGAAGAGCAGATCCACTCATTTGAGAGCAGTAAAACGAAGTTACTCGGGCTCTCGTAGATCTCAGCGACCGACTGATTTAAGTTCAACTCAAAACCTCCTCGTGAGAAGTCCAAGCTCACAAAGAGAATAATTTTATCTGAAACAGCGCAACTCTATCATCCACTTGGATTTCTAACACCTTTCATTGTCAGAGCAAAGATTTTGCTGCAAGAAATCTGGCTAGATAAACTCTCATGGAATGAACCAGCCCCAAATCACATTATCTCCAAGTGAAACAGCATCAGATCAGAACTCACCCATGTTTCAGACCTCTCAATTCCGCGGTGGTTAAAGATTACTCAGCAATCTACAGTGGAACTTCATGGATTTTCAGACGCCTCACAACTAGCTGGCAGCAATCGTTTATGTACGGTCAACTCATCCAGATCATGGAACCTGTTCATCGATAGTCTGCTCAAAGTCTAAGGTTGCTCCATTGAAGAAGATGTCTATTCCTAGACTAGAACTCACCGCAGCATTGCTGCTTGCCAGACTAATCACGTATGGTAAAAGCAACTTAGACGTTCAGCCAACTCAAACGGTATGTTGGACAGACTCCTCAGTAACATTGACCTGGATTCAGTCTCACTCATCCCGTTGGAAGGAGTTTGTAAGAAACAGAGTGTCAGCAATTCAAGAGCTCACTCCAATCAGCGTTTGGAGGTTTGTACCTGGCAAACAAAATCCAGCGGATTGTGCTTCTCGAGGTATCAGCATATCCCAGCTTCGGAAGCACCCCCTGTGGTGGACAGGTCCACAGTGGTTAGCAGCAGACGAATCATCATGACCAACTCAATCATCAGTGTACGATTCAAAAGCTCAACAAGAAGAGCGACCAGTGATCACGCTAAATACTCAGACAATTCACCACGATTATCATTGGGATATGATATACAGACATTTTCGTCTAATCAAACTGCTCAGAGTGACTGCAATTTGCTTCAGGTTCAGCCAACTCCTTAGACGAGTACCTTAGTCATCTCTTACCTTTCCTCTCACGCCACGAGATTTAGAGAGAGCAAGGATTTTTTGGATAAAGGCAAATCAAGAATCGTACTTCTCACAGGAAATCAAGCAGATCAACTCAAATTCACTGCCCGTCTCACACCCCCTTGCACGATTGACAGCATTTATTGACACTCAAGGAGTCATACGTGTTGGAGGGAGGTTAGCAAATGCTAGCTTGGACCAAGAAGCAAAGCATCCTGCAATCCTACCACAGAAAACTCATCTTTCCAGACTAATCATTGCAGATGCTCATGAAAGAACATTGCACGGTGGTCCCATCACACTAAAGACTCGGGAAGGCAGAGGCGCCAAAACAACCAAGGGTTGGATGTGCATGTTTGTGTGCTTTGTTACATTAGCTCTCCATTTAGAGATTATAACAGATTATTCAGCAGACTCATTCATTGCAGCGTTCAGACGGTTCACTAGACGTCGAGGTGTCTGCAGGACTCTCCATAGTGATTGTGGCACCACATTTCAAGGCACAGACACGCTCATCAGACAACTCTTCAAGCAGAAGACTCACCAGTTCGGTCAACTCGCAGATGTGTTCTCGAAGGATGGAACTGAGTGGAAGTTCAATCCACCAGCTACACTACACATGGGAGAGAAATGGGAAGTTGCAGTCAAATCTGTAAAGTTTCATCTTAACAGAACTATAGGCGACTCACTCTTTACATATGAAGAGCTTTCCACACTGCTTGTCCAGATAGAAGCAGTCCTCAATTCCAGACCACTCGAACCTCTCTCAGCCGACTCTACAGACATCTCAGCGTTGACTCCACACACTTCTTGGTTGGCCAACCGCTCGTAACATTGCCAGAGTCGTCACTAGAAGATATGCCAATGCCACGCTTGTCCAGGTGGCAATTTATTTAGCAGCGACTCCAATCGTTTTGGTCCTCGTGGTCGAAACAATACCTTCAGCAGCAACTCGCCATTTCCAAGTGGAAACACCCTTTTCACAACATCACAGTCGGCTCACTTGTACTACTCACTGACGAGAGGTTCCCACCAACGAAGTGGCCTCTCGCCAGAGTGATTGAGGTGTTCCCAGGACCAGACGGACTCATCAGAACAGTCAAACTCAAGACAGCAGCAGCAGAACTCGTCAGACCACTCACAAAGCTAGTCATCTTACCATACACTCCACCAGCAGAAGATCAGCAAAGGCGTTGCTGATGGTGGGACATGTTCTGACTTGGAGGGGCCCAAGTCAGTGAGTCGGGAAATATTCAAAAATTGTTAATGCCGGACTTGTCCACCGGTGCGTTAGTCAACTCACTGGACCAATCATCGGGAAGTATTTCCCTCATGGCCCAGAAGGCAACTCTACGGCCCTAGTGACGCCAACAAGCACGCGGTCGAGCACTTGTGGCGTCAGTTAGCTCCAGGCAAATCACGCGGTCATCTCTGTATAATTGTTCACAGTCAAATCGCGGTTTTGTGCAGTCAGCTCACCTTTGGTAGTACCAAATACCGTCAAGTAGACTCAGACAACTCTCACGAATAAAAGTGAATCATCATCATTACTCTCATCAGTGCCAGTGGTCCAGTATATTCAGTTGTAGTGTCTTTGGGCGCGAAGCTGAACTGGCGTCGACGCCATAGTGCCTCACGGACATTCACATATACATCACACACCCGAACAACTCTGGTGTAAACCGTGAATGTTGCTATTCACTGTGTTGAGACGTTTTTTGGTGAAAAAACAACCATCAGACAATTCAGAAGTGTATGAACAATTAATGTACAGTCAACTCACATAAACTCAGTGATTATTAATTTCTATTGTTTAAGTTAAGTGTTATTGGTTAATAAAATCTACGAAACCCATACAATTTGGTGTTAATGAACTAATTTTAAGGAACCTTCTAGCATCCAACCTGTTTCGTTATTCTGCTCTTATTTATTACAGTCCACTAGTTTTTAATTTGCTCGTCCGGCCAACTTGAAGTCGGAACACGTGTATAACTATGAAATTTGTTGTAAATAATGAAGAAAAGGATCTATGAAGTATATTCGAATTCTTCTAACGCACATTTTTTTCTTTTACTGAAATAAAGTAACTAACCATATCAAATAAATAAAAACAGACTCATTTCGTTTATAATAATTCCATTTGTTATAAAAAATGAAAACGGATTCTATTCGAATTGTTTTTTCATTTTTTCGACTGGGAAGTTGGTCGTGTGGACCTTTCGGGTCGCATCCAGACCACTGCAGAGCACTGAATTTAAATAAATATTTAAATGAATTTTCATTTCGTAATATTTTTTCCACCCCACAATAATGAATAAATGAAATTCTATTTTCTATTGAAATGCTACACATTTTTCCGAAAAAACATACGTTATGGTACATGTATCAATCTCCCAGAAAGAAACTGTAAATACTTACGTAGTCGGCCAATAAGCACAACGTAAACACGCGCAACATGACTTTGCCGGTGTAGTATAGTGTTTTGATTTTGATTGAGAAGTTCTCATTCACTTGTTTTTCAAGTATCGAAATCATTTCATGTACTTGTTTGTGATTGCTGGCAGTAAACATTATAAAGAAGTAACTAAATTGTGCAGTATTTTGCATTCGATGGATTATTTTACCTTAATTAATTTATCATTTGATTAATTACCTTTTTTAATCGGATACCCGATTAACATAAATTCAATCTTAAACAACGATAAATTTAATTATATTGTTGATAAAAATAGCGCGTCGTGGTGTGCTACAACGTATTATACCAGAAAATGGGGAATTTTATTACGTCGAACGGGAAAAAGGCAATAAAAAGTAAGTTTTGCTGACAAATATTATTAATGAGCTTGAAAATATATATTCCATTGTTTCACTATTTTTAACATTAAATAATCTTTTGTCCTACATCATACTATTCAACATTATTAGATATCTTCATTGTCGTTTACGAAATGATGGATGCAGAGCAAGGGGTTACAAAATTGGCGCCGATCCTATAGTTTTAACTTCTACACATTTCCACGCTATGGATTTAAACGAATTAAAAAAATAAGATTTTAAAAAATTACTCATCGAAATGTCTCATAAATATTTCTTACAAACTGAAGAAATATACCGATTCTCATCTGCTGAGTAAGTATGATTAATCAAGCAATTTTTATAATTATATATTAATTTTTTCGTTACTTTTACTAATATTTGATTATTTTTATTACAACCAGTATTCAGATAATTTCAAATAATCATTAAAATCGTTTTAATTATTAGATTTCCGGAAGCTGCTGTTTTACTTAAATATACTGATGTGCACAATATAATGAACAATCGCCAAAAACAAATCATCTTACCAAATCCGGGAAATTTCCAAAATATCTACGATCTATTAACTTCAAATGAATACTGTTAATTTAAAAAGTACTATTATGAGGGAAATACCAGTCATTATTTGTCCATTATCAACTTTGAAAATCAAGCTATACTAATTCATATTACTAACATTACGGCGTCTTTAGAATTAAAAAATATTCACTTTAGTTCGACAATCAGAGTTATGCCAGGATTTGGTAATACACCGTTAATTACCTACATAACTACACAAGTTCAAAAATATGTTAATATAATTTATTTTCATAAGAATACATTTTAACATTTTTCATTTCTTGAATCGTTAGTATCAATTACTTTTTTATTGTTAATGATCATGTAAATTTTTAACTCTCGTTTTTTAGATTTTTCCCGTTGCATTAGTACTCTGGAGTCAAAGATCAACTAAAATTTTAAACGAAGTTATTGGTTTTATACATCATAGTATTGCAAGGAATGCAACCGATATTTTTACGGATTTTGATTTAAAAATTTTCATAAAATCATTGTGACCACAAGCTAAAACAATTGGTACTTTTGATAGTTTGTGTCGAGTGAGGAAATATGTTCAAGTTGATTTTTTCTTCTGTATATGTACGCATGTATGCATATACATATATACAGCTCATATTTTCGTATTTTAGAGATTTTATATCAGGAAGCTTATGATCGAATGGATTTGCGAAATCCTGAACACATCACTTTTTTAAAGAAATGTACACTGAGAAAAATTGAGATAGTTGAGCCATCTATCTACATCAAAAAAGGAAAACTAGTTACGGCAACTAATATTTGTAGTTGCGGTAACTGAAAAATAGTTGCTGCAAGTAGAAAACTGGTTAAAGTAACTATCCACGATAGTTGGGAGGAATATAGTTGCATCAACTACTCGCAAGTAGTTGGGTGGAAGGACTAGGATGGTGAACTATACGAAAGAAGTTGAATAAACCAATTCGAAAAAATTCAAACAACTTTCAGCATTCAACTTCATGAAAGTAGTCCGAGTAACTATTTTTTGATAGGTGCAGGAACTAGAAAATAACAACTATATTTTACACAGTTGACTAAACTCTATAAAAGTAGTCAATGAGCAACTGGGATAGTCAGTTGTAGTGAGTATTTATGATAAGTTATATCAATGATATTAAAATGATTGCGATGACCGGAAGCATTGGACTCCGTTTCAGTAGTTACGAAAACTACTTTTTGAATATTACAAAAACTATTTTTTGGAGTCAATTTAACTTACAGATCCATGTTGCTATTTACAGTTGATCGACCTCCATAAAAGTAGTCAATCAGCAACTCGTAAAGTTAGTTGTAGTGACTGTTTATCGACAGATAAATGAATAACTTAGGAATATTTCAACTTATTGAAATTATAAAAATAAAAGTAATAATAGAGTTGTGTTTTTAATGTAAATCTTTTCTTGATTTAGGAAGACTCGATAATAATTTTTGAACATTCTTGTCCATCATTAATTTATCACAGATAGAAATAAAAATTTACTTCTAACAATTATTACGGATTACAGAGCTTCATACGTGTTAATATAAAAGTTTAATATGAAACTTTTTAATAGTTTCAACGACGTAGCAGGATTGTTGATAGTCATCAATTTTAATAGAGGTAAATGAAAATCCTAGAACGCATCATACTTGACATTTGTCAATGTTATGTCTTCAACAATAGTGCAGTCGAATCTAAAAATTTCCGTTTTCATATGATAATCTGGAATGAAATAATTCGATGACAGTGGTGTTTCTAAAATATTTAATTCAAAAAATCGGTCAAAACTACTATTTACTTGAAATATGAATTAATTTCATATTGGGTGTATTAGTCAGGGAGCAATTAATTACGTTACTCTCGACTTTTTTAAATCCTTTTATCGTTAGTTCTTCTAATGTTGTAAAAGGCTAATCCCAATCTCTTAACATATCCCATTTTGAAGTTAAATATTTGTCAAGTGTAATATCAAGATTTTTTATACTGCTCCTCAATAAGCTTTTTATGAAAAATATAAAATGCATTCGTTCCCACTGCATCATTATCATCTATCATTAAATTGGTGACGTTGCTTCTTTCCAAAAAATCTACTAGGCGATTGGCCTGTAATCTGTGAAATTCTTTTAATACAATTGATTTAATTGCTGATGATATAGCATGAATAAAGGATTCTCCAAAAAAGTTATTGTTGTAACAAATGCCAAGTTTGATAATTGTCTTTGAAGTTAGATTCTCTTGCAGAAATAATGTTTGCATTTCTCGATCATAATTCCCTGTAGTATTGCCGATAATGAATGTATGTAAGACTCTGCAATTTTCTGATATTTCTTCAATAATTTTTGATGAAATTATGATTCGCGACAAATCTAATTCTTACAACAAATTATATGCTGCTAAAATTATTTTCATAAATAGGTACTTATGTTCAGTTTTTATTCGAAAAGGTCAAACGAAGAAATGTAGAGCTGTAGAAGAGAGTTGTTAAGTTTGAGTAGAAGGCTGGATGATGATGTTTCGCCTCAATCTTGGGATTTTTTGTAATGAAAATTTAGAACGACACATCAGACAAAATATATCTTGAAATGATAAATATTATATAATGAATTCCATAATTTCATCATAAAGTGTGCTGAAATTATCATCTATAAAAAGTGATACATCGAATGAACGAATATAAAGAGCTGTTGATTAAGGTGTTGGCTGTATTATCGCTGGTACCACTCTTACAATATATCTCGATCATTTTGATATTTTTTGAATGGAATAAACTTTCTTCAAGAGAACTTACGGTTATCCATGCTTTTATGCCATTTATTGAAATTTCACAATCGGAAACATCTTTGAAAGGCATCTGTCGAATATCGTTCTCTTTCCTATGAGGTAATAGGTTGAATAACATCAGTTTTAATACATCTTCACCTTTATCATTTCTTAATTTAGGATAAGGACGTATTGTACGCATTGGCAGCGGTTGTGGTACAAAATTATCTTCAGCATCATTGTATCCTGCTGGAACAATTCGTATCAACCCTAGTTTTCATTTACTTTGATGATCTTCTTCTTCACGCTTTCTTTCATCATTTCTGATGTATTCTTCAAGTCGCTGTTGCAATGATTCCATTGTTTTTTCAAAAAGTAATCACTACCATAAACATGATTACTGTAAGGTTAGAAGAAATTAAATAATGAACAAAAAAGGAAACTCAACAGCTTTAATAGATTACGAAACACTTATTCAAATTAAAAAAAAGGAAGCATGACAGTTTAAAATGATGCATACACATACATCAACGTTATATGGCAGTGAAAATTCTAACAAAAAGAAAACATTATTTGTGTCAAAATGAATAAAAAGTTGACTGTTCAGAAAGCGCAACAGCTTTACAGTAATTATACTGTTTCAAAAGTTAAAAATTTCCATTATCGGATCAGATTCGTTAATTTACTATTTATCAATAAGAATGTATTGTTTTGTATGTTTTTTTTTTTAACTTGTAGACGTATATTGCCGAACAGAAGCAGCAGTCGTTCTCCGGTTCAACTATAACCTCAAGTTTGAAGATCGTTGTGACGCAAAACCTTTTTGGTGAGGACTATTCATGTGTTAGTGTATCAATAGTATCAAGAGTGATCTGCTCGTCACTCGCGCCAAGTCTTGGCCCAATCTTCTAAAAATTCCGGAAATAAAAGTGACAGTGGTATTCCAAAATTCCATGATTTTAAAGATGGAAATATCACAATTGTCGATTTCACAAGAATAAATTTTTGATAAGTACAATTGCAATTAAAAAGAAAGCGTAACAGCTTTGAGTGACAAACATACGTTTATCGACATCACACGATCGTGATCAATTCTAAGTATAAAAAACCAATATTTATGTTAAAATTTTACGTATATTACACTTCGATGATGTATAAAAACTTAGAATTATCTATTGTCCACGTAATTGAATTTCTTGAATGACACGATACTATAGTGTATATACGCATTTGTTGAGGTAAACAAAGACGCTTGAGGGACTCACGTCTTCTATACAAGCCGATGAAATGCTGATCTATGATACACACCGCTTGTGGCGCTGCTGCTTGCTGACGCATAGAGTCCTTCAAGGCAGAGTCTGGCAAGACGACGCCATATTACTCGATTTCTGCCTAAAGTCCCATGAGAACTAAAGAAACTATAATCTTGCCTGACTCTAGCTTAAGCCCACCCTGCTTTATACTTCAAATATTAATTTACTTTGATATATAATAAACAGATCGATAGCTCAGAGGTAATTTCTCTGTCTACAAACCTTTTGGTGACTGATCCTACTCTCTCGAGTTGGTTTTTTTTATCTTAGTCATTTATTTAATAATAATCATTATCATTCTTTTTGTGATAATGCTATAACCCTTCTTCCTTTTTCAACAATATATAGAAAAGAAATTTTTTTTTTTTTATTATTCCCTAATTACTGTCCATAACAACAATCAAAGTATCAGTGCTCTGCAGTGGTCTGGATGCGACCCGAAAGGTCCACACGACCAACTTCCCAGTCGAAAAAAGGAAAAAACAATTCGAATAGAACCCGTTTCCATTCTTTATAACAAATGGAATTGTTATAAACGAAATGAGTCTGTTTTTATTTATTTGATATGGTTAGTTACTTTATTTCAGTAAAAAAAAAAAAAAATGTGCGTTAGAAGAATTCGAATGTACCTCATAGATCCTTTTCTTCATTATTTACAACAAATTTTATAGTTATACACGGAAAAAGTATGTTTTCATTCATGTCATACGATTGGTAATATTTTTTTCGTAAAAGAAAAAATTATACGTTAAAAGTACTCATATATATAGAAAGGGCCCCTATTTTTATTGTTTATAACAATTTGAAACTTATTATTTAAATATTACTATGATCAATAATCACTTATTAGTAACAATGTTCAATTGCTATGGACAAAATTCCATATTGTTGACAATTATTATTGACTATTATAGCGTCTTTAATGCTGTTTTCTCAATCCTGACACGAGTTTAAAATTCTTTCATTGCTGATTTTGTATTTTAAAATTTCCTTTTCCGATGAAATATTGTCACCATATTTTCATACAAGTATTCTAATCATTTAATATTCATATTTTTTTAAAGATTTCGAAATTTTGTCTGAAAAATGGTATACTTCATAAATTGAGAAATTCAGGTCATTTTTTGTTCTCGAGATAATAGAGGCGAAAAATAATTCCGAACGCACATACGTACATACACACACAGACGTCTACTGGAAAACGATCGCATTCGACTCTGGCGACCTTAAAACGTGGAGATATGTCAAAATTCGGGATTCGCAAAATCGGACCAATTACTATAACTTCCCACTGGGAAGTTAAAAATTATAAATATATGGTCCAAAAGCTTGTACTAATTAATAACAGAATTTAAGAATATACTTCACATATATTCATAATTTCCTGTCATGACAATCAGACTTAATACAACTTACAGGAGCATTAGAGAATACTTAAGTGTCGTAATCTGGTCTTAACTTATTTCTGGATGGACTGGAACCTTCTGTCAGCTTTACGGGCTCTGTTAAGTCTGTTATACCTTCATGATGTTAATTCCATTCTGTCTTCCATCTGGACCTGCTCAGCAACAATAATCTCCAAAATTTTGCTTCTTGACACTCTTCAATTATTCAATTTCTGATTCTTTTTCCCCCTTTAATATCATAACTATATCTTGATTTACAAAATTATCTCTCTATTCGTAGCATCATAATCCCGTAATCTCTTCGAGATTTTCTTGTAGAAGGGCGACCTCACCTAAGTGCTTCCTTGGAGGCAAAGTTGATCAGGCTCTCTCCATAAGGCCCGCAAACTTATATCTGCGTTCTTTACCTAACTACTCCAGAATGCTCTTACCACACCTTTATCTCGTTTGTTGGAGTGCCAAGTTACTGGACCTAATCATGTGGTGACAACTCATGAGGCTATAATGTCTTCTAGCATGGCCTTCTACTCCACGTTAGTAATCCACTTTTCCACTTAATGGTTTTCCTCATTCTAGTGAGTGTTTTATACTACCCAAGTCAGCTAATCGGAAGATATTTAAATTATCTAATGCCAAACTCGTCCACCAGCACGTCAATCAACTTACTGGACCAATCACAGATAATTATTGCTCTCGTGGCCCAACAGACAACTCCACGGCCCTAATGATGCCAACTAGCATGTGGTCAGACATTTGTGGCGTAAATTAGCTCCAGGCAAATCTTTCGTTCATTTCACCGGTGATTTACCCGTTTTTGCAATAGTAACCCACTTTTTCATCAAATGAGCGTTCAGACAGCTCATGCAAAGTAATTCGAACAAATGTAAACTACAATTTTTAGTCTACACAGTATTAGTGGTCCAAGAAGAACAACTTTGTAACGGTGGGCGCGAAGTTGTGCTGGCATCGACGCCATCATACCTCACGTACAATACATTCTTGAACAACTCAACTGTAGGGATAGACCTGTCACTACAGACTAATTGTGATAAGGACTTATGATAATTAATTGGAGAAAATTCATCCAGTGTGACTGCATTAATGAAGAACTTAATTAAAATCAGTAATTACATGGAGAATAAGATCAAGTAGAATTTACGCTGAAAACTAGGATAAAAATTGTTCTATCCAGCGTAAGGCTGGGACGGTAGTATTTTTCAAATTTCGTTAGGACAAATATTATTCAGCATGCAGGGTAAAATGTACCCCTAGTGTCAAATTTGAAAATTAAACGAATAACCTTTATAAACTGTAAATTATTTATAAATTAAGAAAGTCCAAAAACTTTAAATATAAATTTTTATGAAACATAAAAAAATATTCTAATACATTTTGTTCACCTTAATTGTAGTAAATAGATAGTGTTATTTATTTAAATTTGTATAAGTTAGATAATTCTCTTTACTATGATAAAAAAAATAATTTCTTCTATAGAAGAGAAAGAATTAGAAGGAATTGATGGAAAGAATGTTTTCGAAGAGAAGAATTTACATTTAGTTAGAAATCATTGACGCATACTATACGAAGGCTGTTGCACTACTGAGAAAAACAGTAACACCAAAAACAGCCCTAACGGACTTCACAAAAATACGCGCCAAGTATGAATAACGAAGACGATAATCATCGTTCATCAAGTGCGATCTCTATAAAACTTCTTTATGTGAACAACTACAAAAATGCGTGACATCATTGCAGCCAAGTATTTAAACATAAAAATTAATTATATTTAATAAAATAAAATAAAAATGTTTTTTAATTTTCGTTAAATTATTATGTAATTTTCTACATAAATCAAAGACAAACTCTTTATAATAAGATGAGAATAAAATTCAATACATGAAGAAAGTTGACAGCCTTATTACGTTTTAAAATTTTAAGAATAGAGAAAAAAAATTGAATAAAAAAAAAATTTCTCTTTTTTTATAAAAATTTATTTAAACACAATTAACGGCTATTACAGCTGTAAATAAAACGATAATTAAGTAGATGGTTCATATAATTGATAGCCACGTCGAGTTAATTGTGTAATATGATATGAACCATCATTTCATTAGAACCATCTATGTATGTATAATTTTAATTGATTATCAACAATTACTTCTAGATACTTAGTCTTATTGACTTCTGAAATTTGACTGTCATTAAACATAATTTTACATATAATGTCAGACCTAGCTTTTCTTTTATCACAAATTAACATGAATACAGTTTTTTTATATTGATAATTAACGAGTTAGGCATTATCCAATTTCCTAACGCAACAAGACTATTATTTAGTTTTGTTTCAATATTACCAGTATACCTATTGCTATTCTAAATTATCAGATCATCGGCAAGCAGTCTGCACTTACAACGAAGAGTTCTAAGTGCATCTTCAACATCATTTATATACAAAATAAATGACAAAGGTTCTAACTTGGACCCTTGAGGTAATACACGATGTAATACACTCCGTTTATCTGTTACCGTATAATTAATTTTAGTCTGTTAACTTCTATCCTCTAGATATGAACTAAACCATTTTAATATATTGCCTCTTACACCATAATTGAACAGTTTTTCAAGCAACAGCTTCCTATCAATCGTCTCAAAAGCTCTTTTAAAGTCAATAAAAACAACTCCAATCATATCACCATTATCAAGTACTCTTCTCCACCGACTTAATACATCATTAAGCAAGGTTTCACAAGAATGCTTGCTCCGAAATTTAGATTTCTCACTACCAAGTATGTTATTAACTTCCCAGTGGGAAGTTATAGTAATTGGTCCGATTTTGCGAATCCCGAATTTTGACATATCTCCACGTTTTAAGGTCGCCAGAGTCGAATGCGATCGTTTTCCAGTAGACGTCTGTATGTGTGTCTGCATGTGTATGTACGTATGTGCGTTTAGAATTATTTTTCGCCTCGATTATCTCGAGAACAAAAAATGATTTCGATGTGGGACCAATTGCATTCGACGCGGAATTATGTAATTTAGAATTGATTAGATTTTCAGCGAAATCGGTTTAGCCATTTTTTTTGCAGAACCAAAAAACTAGTAAAAATGGAAAATGACCTGAATTTCTCAATTTATGAAGTATACCATTTTTCAGACAAAATTTCGAAATCTTTAAAAAAATATGAATATTAAATGATTAGAATACTTGTATGAAAATATGGTGACAATATTTCATCGGAAAAGGAAATTTTAAAATACAAAATCAGCAATGAAAGAATTTTAAACTCGTGTCAGGATTGAGAAAACAGCATTAAAGACGCTATAATAGTCAATAATAATTGTCAATAATATGGAATTTTGTCCATAGCAATTGAACATTGTTACTAATAAGTGATTATTGATCATAGTAATATTTAAATAATAAGTTTCAAATTGTTATAAACAATAAAAATAGAGGCCCTTTCTATATATATGAGTACTTTTAACGCATAATTTTTTCTTTTACGAAAAAAATATTACCAATCGTATGACATGAATGAAAACATACTTTTTCCGTGTATAACTATAAAATTTGTTGTAAATAATGAAGAAAAGGATCTATGAGGTACATTCGAATTCTTCTAACGCACATTTTTTTTTTTTACTGAAATAAAGTAACTAACCATATCGAATGGATAAAAACAGACTCATTTCGTTTATAACAATTCCATTTGTTATAAAAAATGAAAACGGGTTCTATTCGAATTGTTTTTTCATTTTTCCCCTCTAATATCTTTATTCATCCGGGACTTATTCAAATAAATAACTGGAATTCTCCTTCCAATCATCGGGCAACTGATCTTAAATTATTAATAATTGCACTAATTGCACGCTCAATCAAACCATCAAAATCATCATTATTGCACTCAGTGATTTCTAAATTTTACTTATCAAACAGAACGTATTTCCTTGCAATAAGGTATTATTACAGTTATTAATATTTCTAGAGTACATAATTTTATTCTTTCCTTAGGTCTTTTTATTACACATCTTATTATTAATATATTTAATAGCCACTACAGAATGATTAGTAATAGAACAATCAAGAACAAAAGTACTAAGATCCTTTTCACCACCAAACACCAGATCGATTAATGTTTCAGACCTATCAGTCACACAAGTAGGGTGATGAACCTGCTGTTTCAAACAAATAGGTGGATACACCACCAGTTCTGAGACTATGAGACACAACTTTAACACATTTAAATCCAGGAATATCAACTTCAAAATTCTCAATATCACTAGTGATATGAGTTTCAGTAAGACATATTATTTTAGGATTACATTCATCAATAAAATTCAAAAGTTGGTCTTTATGAGAGAAGAAACCCTGGATATTTAGCAGAACTATATCACTAACTATTCTGTCTTTTTTCAAGCAACTTAGTTGTTATTAATCACAGTACAGTGTGTTTCTTTGCACTCTTTCAACCGTCCTTTTGTAATAATTACAGTTCTCGTCTGTTGCAGCATGATCAACATCAATGTTTTTAAGATTGAACTCATTCACCATCTTTACATAGTTAATACATTTTACCTTATCACTTTTACACACCTTTTCTTCATGATCACCTGCACATTTTCTACAAACAGTTTTACTCTTACAGTCTTTGGCAAAGTGATGGCAACTCCAACATTTAAAACATCTCAGCACACTAACACAGTCAAAAACTCTGCATTTGTTCCAACCAACAATGATATTCTCTTTAGACAACAGTAATTTCTAAGTCAGTGGATCCACTTCTATTATAATACTACCATACTTTTTACCAGTTTTCACCAATTTATTTTTGACTACCAACTTATTTTCATCTTTAATCAGTAACTCATTCTGACTGACAATAGTTTCAATCACCTCATCATCACTTTATTCAGTTATATCTTTGTCCACAGATACAACTTTAATTTTTGGCACCTTTTTGGAGGTATCTCAACCTCATATTCATCACCAATTTTATTTTTAATCTCCGTAGCAAACTTCACTTGATCACTCTTTTTAGAGCATCCTACCACAACAGCACCTTTTTTAGTAGTATTAACTTTTTCAATTCTTACACCAAGCTTGCAAACATCAACACTTTTTTTCACCTCACTCAAGGTCTTTGCTTTATCGTGAGTTCCTTTAGGAATGGTAATAACATTTTCAGCTTCTGAACGACTCACTTTAACCGCATACGATTGTTTCAAACTCACTTTGTTAGTATTAGACAAGTTATTCGATGAAATGTCACGATTTTTAATGAAATTATCATTTAAAAAAGAACTCCAGATATTCAGTTTTTGTTTAATTAATTTCACCATCGCAGATTCTATTTTTTTTTTTTAATTTTACAAATTCAGAAATCAACATTCTCTTAATCTCCAATTTACCATTAATCTGCTGCTTACTAAGTGTTAATAAATATTCTCTAAAATTCATTCCACTTTTTCATTCAGTTCAATGGCATTACCAGTCTGCATTATATCTAGGTCATCTCTAGGTCTTTTACTACCTCTACTACCACCAGAAGCAATAGAACATGTATCATCTCCAGATATTGCCTTAATTTTACCAAGACATTCTACTAACTGAGCTTGATTATTCAAAACTTTATGTTTCCTTCTCCTACAACTTGGATGAAAAGGCATATTAAAGCATTTAGCAACAACCCTTGACATGTTTTGTCTACAACCACCACAGATAAATTTAAATTCATCCATTTTTCAAGGATTATATATATATAAAATAATTTGAGCAAACAAAGTTATCTTGTAGAGAATTCTGGATTACTTGAGATAGTGATAACCATAGAGAATAGAGGCTTAAAGGCACTTGTTAGGCTTAACCTCAATGAATATAAGTCAGTATCACAACAATGTGAAAAATTTTGAACTAAAACATCCTAATATTAATGTATGTATGTATGAATTTGTTATAAACAGTTAAAAATTGTATTTACTGAATAAGTAATGTGTATATCACATGTGTTTAGATATTTTCAACAAACATTGATTATAACTATTTAAATTTGTTACAAACAATTACTAATGAAAAGTTCATCGTGTTAGCACAGACAAAGTGTGCTCAGACCTATTTTTTAAATAATTTTATAGAATAAATGGATAAGAGAAAGACAAAACTAACCGAAGCTTCGAAAATGTCTGAAAGACGTGCTGGAATAAGGCACAAAAGTGAAACATGGCCGTACTATGAGCTGCTCACTAAAGCGTGGTTTTTGATTCATAATTATCAGACGGACATTCGACTGAATCATAAAGAAAAGTAGTATACATCACACGGACATGAAATTGACAGCCCTGCATTGCATGGCATAATGCAGAAATTTCAACTTTCTCCCCTTGTAGTGTAATATACTATTATATTAACTCCATTTGCTCCGAATAATCACCATAAAAGTACGTCTTCTAGTGAAGGCTCTGGTAATGTCACGAGCGATTCACCAACGATGAAGTGTACTGGAGTTAATGCTGAGATGTCTGTAGAGTCGGCTAAAAGAGGCTCGAGTGGTTTGGAGTTGAGGACTGCTTCTATCTGGACAAGCAGTGTGGAAAGCTCTTCATATGTAAAGAGTGAGTCGCTTATAGTTCTGTTTAGATGAAACTTTACTGATTTGACTGCAGCTTCCCATTTCTCTCCCATGTGTAGTGTAGCTGGTGGATTGAACTTCCACTCAGTTCCATCCTTCGAGAACACATCTGCGAGTTGACCGAACTGGTGAGTCTTCTGCTTGAAGAGTTGTCTGATGAGCGTGTCTGTGCCTTGAAATGTGGTGCCACAATCACTATGGAGAGTCCTGCAGACACCTCGACGTCTAGTGAACCGTCTGAACGCTGCAATGAATGAGTCTGCTGAATAATCTGTTATAATCTCTAAATGGAGAGCTAATGTAACAAAGCACACAAACATGCACATCCAACCCTTGGTTGTTTTGGCGCCTCTGCCTTCCCGAGTCTTTAGTGTGATGGGACCAGCGTTATCCACACCACAGACGGCAAATGGTCGAGCTGAAGTGATTCTTGATAACGGTAGTTGACCCATTAACTGCTTAGCTCGTTCGCCACGTAAACGAGCACATTTCATACAATGATAAATATAGGATCGTACGGGGAGTCGTCCACCGATGATCCAGTATGATGATCGTATGAGGTTCAGAGTTGCCTGCGTCCCACCGTGCAATGTTCTTTCATGAGCATCTGCAATGATTAGTCTGGAAAGATGAGTTTTCTGTGGTAGGATTGCAGGATGCTTTGCTTCTTGGTCCAAGCTAGCATTTGCTAACCTCCCTCCAACACGTACAACTTCTTGAGTGTCGATAAACGCTGTTAACCGTGTGAGGGGGTGTGAGATGGGCAATAAGTGTGAGTTGATCTGCTTAATTTCCTGTGAGAAATACGATTCTTGAATTGCTTTTGTCCAAAAGATCCTTGCTTTCTCGAGTTCTTGTGGCGTGAGAGGAAAGGTGAGAGATGACTGCAGTACTTGTCTAAGGAGATGGCTGAATCTGAAGTAAATTGCAGTCACTCTGAGCAATTTGATTAGACGAGAATGTCTCTATATCATATCCCAATGATACTCATGTTGAATTGTCTAAGTATTTAGCGTGATCACTGGTCGCTCTTCTTGTTGAGCTTTTGAATCGTACACTGATGATTGAGTTGGCCATAATGATTCGTCTGCTGTTAACCACTGTGGACCTGTTCACCACAGGGGGTGCTTCCGAAGCTGGGATATGCTGATGCCTCGAGAAGCACAATCCGCTGGATTTTGTTTGCCTCCAAATGCTGATCGGAGTGAGATCTTGAATAGCTGACACTCTGTTTCTTACAAACTCCTTCCAACGGGATGAGTGAGACTGAATACAGATCAATGTCACTGAGGAGTCTGTCCAACATACCGTTTGAGTTGGCTGAACGTCTAAGTTGCTTTTACCATACGTGATTAGTCTGGCAAGCAGCAATGCTGCGGTGAGTTCTAGTCTAGGAATAGACATCTTCTTCAATGGAGCAACCTTAGACTTTGAGCAGACTATCGATGAACAGGTTCCATGATCTGGATGAGTTGACCGTACATAAACGATTGCTGCCAGCTAGTTGTGAGGCGTCTGAAAATCCATGAAGTTCCACTGTAGATTGCTGAGTAATCTTTAACCACCGCGGAATTGAGAGGTCTGAAACATGGGTGAGTTCTGATCTGATGCTGTTTCACTTGGAGATAATGTGATTTGGGGCTGGTTCATTCCATGAGAGTTTATCTAGCCAGATTTCTTGCAGCAAAATCTTTGCTCTGACAATGAAAGATGTTAGAAATCCAAGTGGATGATAGAGTTGCGCTGTTTCAGATAAAATTATTCTCTTTGTGAGCTTGGACTTCTCACGAGGAGGTTTTGAGTTGAACTTAAATCAGTCGGTCGCTGAGATCTACGAGAGCCCGAGTAACTTCGTTTTACTGCTCTCGAATGCGTGGATTTGTTCTTCTGATGAGTTATCTGTCACTGATTTAAGGAAGGTCATTGAGTTACTATGCCATTTTTCCAACGGGAAGCCACCTGCCATGCAGAGTTGTCTGACTTGAGTTAAGATGTCTATCAGTTGACTGACTGTGTCAGCACCTCCAAAAATGTCATCCACACATCTCCCTTTTAATAATGGATCAATAGCTAGAGGGGATTTATGACCCTCATCCTTCTGCCTGAGGGTTGCCTGCAATGTTCGATGACACTTGGTCTACGCTCACTTTTTCCACCATGTCACTAATACCTTCGATTGAATCATTGTCGTTAGCTACATCCACGTAGTCCGACTTGGCAGAAGAAATTACACGTTTGTTTGCCATGATTGACTGACGCGAGTTGTCTGAGATCAAAAATAGTACAATTATCACTAAGAACTGCACAAAGAATTAGTACACGAGTCGTCTGATGTCATCTTGACACTAATGGTGGGCTTTCACTCAAGTCACAACACCAAAAATGTCACACAATTTATTGACCGAGTCTACGAGCTCTTAATAATATTGTGAGGTGACTACACTTACACTAAGGACACTAAACTAACTAAATACTATGTTTATTTACACGTGAGTTGACTGCGTCGAGGTTATCTTGACTCTAACCAAAATGTGCACCACGCGTCTAAAGAGAAGTCCAAGTTAGCTAGACTGAGCACCACTGCACAACAATAACAAAGATGAGTGTCACTTAGCACTCGAGTGCGTAAACATCTTTTGTGTAAGGTTGTTTACACGAAAACACAAAGAGCTGTCTGATCACAAACATTCGATAATGAATATATTCACTAAATGTTCACGAAAAATATTCACTACTAAAACCTTCTAAAATTGTTCAAAATGCATCCAAGCTGTTCTCATCCGGCTCGACGGACCAAATGTTCTGACTTCGAGTCGGCCGTGATAAGAAAAAATCGAATTAAACTAGTGGACTGTATATTGAATGAATGAGGTTGGATGATAGGAGTTTCATGAACAAAAGTTCAACACTCAAGATATGGTTTTATGGGTTTTTTATTAGCCAAACTATGAATATAACTATACTTAATCACTAAATGCGTATGAGTTGTCCATTAACTGATAGTGTTCATTCACTAACAAGAGTCGTCTGCTTAAGAAAGAATACAAAGGCTATCTCAGACCGTGTATAGCGACAGGTACACAATACAACGGAGTTGTTCGGGGGTGTGCTGTACGTGTGACTGCCCGTGAGGCACTATGGCGTCGACGCCAGTACAGTTTCGCGCCCAAAGACACACAACTGCTATTCCTGGATCACTAGCACGTTTGAGATTGATGATTTTCGTTTACGTTTGTCCGAGGGGCACTTACTAAGACGACTGATATCGATTTGTCTGAAATCCGAGACTTTTACTGCACAATGCCTTGATTTGGCTCAGAGAACAATTACAGAGTTGACCGCGTGATTTGCCTGGAGCTAACTGACGCTACAAGTGCTCGACTGCGTGCTTGTCGTCGTCACTAGAGCTGTAGAGTTGCATGCTGGGCCATGAGGGAAATACTTGCTGGCGATTGGTCCAGTGAGTTGACTGACGCACCGGTGGACCAGTTCGGCATCACTCAATTTTGAATATTAGACTTGCTGACTTGGGGCCCTCCAAGTCAGAACAAATAGGATCGTGAAATAATTATCCAAAAATGAAATCTTTGTACTAATCTTTTAAAAAATTATCTACTCATTCTATATTAGAATAAGCTGGAGGGTACTTGCGATGCCAAACAAAATATGCCGAGATGATTCGAATAATGATATTTTCCGTTGATAGATTTCTTATTTCTATCATTACATTTTCATCTGCTACTATATAAGCCTTCAGTATAGTATTTTTTTACATATATATTACTGCTCTAGGAGCGTCATATTCTTTGGTTGTCAGAGGTGAAGTTGATGACATCGTCTAAATCAAATGTACCAAAACATATTAATAAAGTATAGTTAATTTAAAATAAGTAAATCATTGATATATATTTAATTATATTTACAATTGATAATTTTTCAATTCATATACCTCTTACACAACGAATAATGGAGTAATTTTTTTGTTAGCAGTAAGTTTTTTCGAAGTTAATTCTCTGTAGAGTTGAGTCATTATTTGACTTTTTTAACGATCATCATTTGCTTCAGGTGAAAAATACTTTAATAGTTTATTTATCATGATTTCCATTCGATCAAAAACTGTAGTTTCTGACAGGTTTTTTAAGTTTAGAAGTTCGAAAAATATCTAGTAATCATGGAAATGCAATAGGTTTCAGTAAAAGCAATGATGTAAATTCGATTTCATTCAGTAAAATGTTAGATCTCCATTGCTTACCATTTTGTAGTGCTTTAATGCTGGATATTTTATAATGATATGTGTGATCCTGTCTGCTTCATTCTCAATCCACTTACGTCGTTCATGTAGAGTAATTTGTAATAAACTTTTAACATGGAGTATGTTAACATCCTCATCGCATTTTTTTTTTAATTCTTTCAAGGCAGTTGGTATGTCAATTTCAATATTTCTACACATACATATAGCAACAGTACTTTGTAAGAAGTTCAAACATTTGTTCACTATTCAAAAGATCTCATTCAACTATAGCAGCTGAAAATGATTATTATTACTATACATACGAAGGAAATGGAAGAGCCACAGCTAGTTCTGATGGTAATTTGGGTTTAAGGTTTCCTACTTGATCTCGTTTAGTGCTTTTCCTACTTTCTGGTGCCTTTAAATTTCTTCGATGTTCTCGAATCCATGAACTTAATTGAGTTCTAACTAAACCCTATTCATTTTAAAATTATTGAAATAATGTTATAGAAATAGAGAAATATTATACTTGATTAATCATGATATCAATAAAATAAATTGTTCACATTACTTACATTTTCACTGAGACCAGCAGAGAATTCTGGATATTTAGCAACTAAATCAGAAGCTAAATTACCATACTGATCTCTTGATGGAGTCCCATCAGTTTCATTGTATAAATATCTACCCCAAAACGCAATAAATTTATGTTGATTTGCAGCAGTTATTCCTGTTTCAGAATTATTTTTCTTAGATCTACTGTTAAAGGTAGCAATGGTAATCTTGATGCCCTTGGAGTCGTTCTCGGTTGTTCTACATTTTTTTGTTGCAATGACGAATTGGCAGTATTTGAAGAATTATTTTCTTCTTCCACAGTTCATAAAGATCCATCCTGGAATATTTTAAAGCATAATAAGATTCATTACAATGTTGACACAAGCTCATAGCATGATATTTTACTAATCAGAATATTTTATCAATTTACAAGTAATTTACTCATCATTTTGTATTGGAAATGTATTGAGTAAACGTTCTTTTAGCAGATGATATAGAAACTAATTTTCGCACATTTCTAGCGATAAAATAATATATATAAAAAAAACATATTTCTTGAACTTTTGGTGCTTCTTCAATCATGATTACTTTTGCATATAACCTCATCTTTTTCAAGATCCTGAAATTGATCATTTCTTCCTGCATCTTTTATTTGTAACAAGATGTGATTATTTTTCATTTTCCTGTCTAATAATCTGTCTGTTAAACATGCTTGTTTCAACCTACTGCGAATCATTTCAGCGTCAGTCGTATTTTCATCTAATGTATATTTTAAACACTTGCACCTTTCGCCGATAATGCAATAAAGAGTTTTTTCCATCATTAAATTTTAATTTATTCACGTACATATAGCAGCACACGAGTACATCTAACAGCGTCACTTGTAACGTTGCGTTTTGTTTCGTAGTACACATGGTGTTGAGTGTGATGGCGTTAGCGTAGCTAACATTGGTCTGAGAGAGAAAAATATAATTCGGAGCGAAGAGCATCAAGTAACGCATTCACAGCTGTTTTGTTTTGAAATATAAACTGTGAATCATAACCGTTGAACAAATAATTTTTCTCTCAGATCTACAGATATTACAATTTAAGATTACTTCGTATTTTTGGAAAAATAATATGGTTAATAAATTTTACATTTATTAAAATATTCATTTCGAATGCATAGTAGATATTTAAGCATAGTTGAAGATTTAAGATATAAAAGAGAAACAGATGATTTAATGAACGAAGATGAGCCTATTCCTAGAGACAATGATGAAGGTATTACGTACTCTAAAAATAGCTGAAAAATAAATTGCAATTCACTATTGTAGGCATTTTAAATTTATTTTATATTAATGCAGATCGCCGAGAAGAAATAGTTGTAGATTTAGAAGGACGTATGATGTGGCATGCTGCTGAATTTCTCGTAAACATTAGAGAAAATTGCAAAGTATCTCAAAATGCTATAGATACAATTATTGAAGGTGTAACCAATCTAGCTGATATTTATACATCGATTATTCTAGTAAGTTTTATTGTTTGTTTTGAGTTAGTTAAGTTAAAAAGTAATTTATTTTTTTGTTATTGTATTAAATCATAATTTTTTGGTGTATATACAATAATAATGTTTTTTAATAGGAAAAGCTAAAAAATAAACAAGATACTTAAAATAATTCAGTGAAAATAGACGATATTACTGAATTACTTTATGAGGAATGTCCACCATCAGAAATTTTTTCGCCAGTTCAAACGAAGGATGCTCTAGATCAAGTGTTAATCACAGACCTCAATATGGTTCTACCGAAAAGTCTCACCATCGCCAATGGTTTAGTTTGGAAACAAAGAAAAAATGCAGCACCATTTATTCATCGCACTGATTATAATGCTCAAGTAGTACCAATTTTAACAAGTTCGGAGAACGTGTTATCAAATAAAGAAGTTCGCAATCCAGGGTCTTTAGCAGTTATATTTTACTATGACGATGTTTGTATGGCTAATACTTTAGGTGCAGCAGCAAAAATACACAAATATTTTATGTTTTATTGGACTTTAGAAAACTTAAATCCTAAAGTACGATCATCATTAAATGCAATTCAATTATATGGAATAGTAAAGACACAATATTTAAAGAAACCTAATGCTTTCAACAAAATACTGGAACCTTTTATAGAAGACATTAATATTTTACAAACTACAGGAATTAATATTGATATTGGACAAGGAGAAATTCGAAACTATAAAGGTTCTTTAATTTTTTGCACTGGAGATACTCCAGCATCAGCCATGCTTAGAGGTTTTGAAGAGTCTACAGCAGCTCATCGTCCTTGTCGTTTTTGCCAAACCACAAATAATGCTTGGCAGTTAAGTTATCGAGATACTGATTTCGCTCCACAGACACTTGAGATACATCAACAAGTTGTTAATATAATTAATGGACCTGCAAGACAGCAATGGCGCTTTCGTTTTGAAAGTTTACATGCTTATTTCAAAGGGCTCATGCCAGTTGTAAATAATTCTAAAAATATACCAATTACTCTAGGTTATAGATATCAAGCTTATTTGTGTTCAAGACTCTATTCTTATCCTGGTGCTCTTGAAAAAAAATTTTTATATCTAGATGATACAGTTTTTCCTGGAACAACTATTTTGTTGAATCATCTTCCAGATGCGAGACTTTTTTATGAATATATTGATGAAGCTGAACGAACGTCATGTGAAATGATATTATCTTCGAAGGCTGTAATTTTTGGTACATCATACCAACCACATAGTATAGTATTATTAGAATGTAATGAAGACGACATGCCCATGTTCAGGGAAATTGAAAATATCTATATTTATAATGATAGAAAATTACTTTTGGTTTCATTCTATACAACTGAAAATTATAATGTAAAATTAAATGCATACAAAATTAGTAAATTTTTAAATAATGAAAAATCAGTGATTGATATTGAAACATTAAAGTTTCCGCATGAATTATCATTTTTTGATTATGTGGCCATTAAATATGTTCCATTACTGAATCACCAGCGAATAGAGTTATATACTTCATAATTTGGTATGTTTATTTATAAAACTGTGCTATTTATATGTATTTCAATTGTAAAAGTTGTATTATATGGTTTCAAATCTATTTTACCTATAATCATTATGTTTACAATCACCTCTCCTAAAAAGTAACTATTATATGTGTACTTTATTTTGTAGTACAATTAAGTTCAACACGTGTTATTTCATGAAGTTTATAATTTTCTGACTCGTGTAATACTCTAATGTGTGTTACGAACCTTCGCACGTGTCGCTGTAACACGTTTTTCTGAAATCTAAATTATATGTGTGTTGCTTCTTCAGAGATCGAAAGGTGTGTTATACGATTAACACATATTTCTAAATATTGCACGTGTTTAAATAACACACAAACACACTTGTTACCAGTAGTTAAACACACTTAAAATAAATTACAAGTTTATGTGTGTAACAATAACACGAGTCCAAGTGTCGAATAACACACTTAGCATTTGCAGTGCAAGTATGATTTTTTTTCCGGGTAAATTTCAAAAAAGTAAGCTTGGCCGTTGACGCTTTATCAATCGAATCCGAAAAAATCTCGTTGCTTATTATGTTTTTATTATAAGTAACAATCTATCTTAATCAGTGTGCATGCGATCAGATTATTCCTAACAATTGAAATGTTAAGAATTTGAAAATAAAGTACTGCTCTATTAAACATCATATAATTATAAATGATCAGTAAGCCTTGTGATATTCGTAGGACTATGGATGATCTACGATGTTTAGAATGATAATATCAAAATTACTACAAAATACAAACATTTCTGGTTGTTAATTATTTACTTATTTTGTATTTATCATACAAAACAGAAGAGTTTACATATTCTCAATTTTGTACAATAACTAGATTGATGCATTTAACGTTTATCTTTGCTTGTTACGCTTTCCAAATTTATAAATTCTTCAAGAAGTCAATACACTTACACACAATTCATCGAGTCGCAAATGAATACTAGAGAAGAAATTTCAGATAAGGGGCAGAAACCAACACATTGGAAGTTTACAAATCAAATCAATTGCAGGGAAAAACATGAATTGTAAAAGAATATTTGATACATCTCTACTTTAGTCAAATATTCACATTTATTTTTATTTTCATAGATGGACGAGAAGAAAATTGTACAGATTTTCAAGGCGATACTATAACTCATGGCCTTCTTTATGTACCCGGCCCTGCTGTTTGCAGTTTATGTGTATGTTATCACTCTGAACCGATGTGGTGTAAAGCGATTTATTGTATTCCACCATATGTAAGTAAATACTGAATAATGACTCACCCTGAATAAAATTTTTTTTTCCGCTGATCATTAGTAATATACCAATACCAGCTGGAACTCACTTGTTGGTATCGAAACAGTTGCCATGGTAACCATTATTAGAATACTTTTTTGTGTATTAAGAGAAATTAAGGTAGTGACGAATGAAATTTTAGAGAAACAAAATGACAAGTATTATTGTGCTTATGAACAACCTACGAAAATGTCACATAGTAAATTTAGTGAACAATTAATGGTAATCACAAATATTTCGAAAGTCTTAAACTGAAATATCAATAAGAATTTTATATAGGTTATGAAAATAAATCGTAGTAATGACGCAACTATATGCATTTCGGAAGACGAACCAAAACTGTGTTCTCTAGAGCCAAAACGTGTCAATTACTTTTTCTAAAAAAGTTCATCACTAAGAAAATTTGGGTAAAGTTTCTTTCGGAGAGTACCTCCACTTCTTGCCAGTTTAAACACATATCGACTACTCCACAACTAGCTGAGAATGATTTTCAGTAAAAAATATATTCTGTCAAGACCAGGAGTCAAACCCGGACCATTCAGTTACGCGCTGGCTGCTCTACTAGTTAAGCTATCTTGCCAGTCAATATCATTCGCTTTAAATCGTATCTGTATTCGTTACATGTGGCTCTCTCCTCATTTTTTGTCATTTCTCATACAGTCTAAATAGATTTATTCACTAATTTAGTGTATTCTAGCACAATTGAGTTAATTTTTGAGGTGTCTCCAAAACGGAACTACATTTAAAAATTCAAATTGGAAGTGAAAAAGACAGGCGTTTTCTATATGGGTTAATGTAGGAGTGATAAAAGATATCACCATTAGCACGATAATTTCTGTATTGAGATATTATTTTGCGACATGGGGTTTACCCTTTAAAGTAGTTTCAGACAATAGATCGGCGTTTACGTCCAAAAAATTTACTGAATTTTTAGATAAATATAAAATGACTAGCTGAAGCCCACCCGCTTCGCTCGGCTAACGATAAAATTTGATTATGAAACGTAAATGTAAATAAAATGCTCAATTTTATAAGACACTTTAATGCTAACTTTTTTTCTATTTGAAATGAAAAAACTGGCTTGGTTGAATAATAAGAGAGTGGAAATTAAACTATGTAGCATAGCGAATGGTAAAAAATTTTAAACATTGTTTATATTGGGTTACATTGCCACTGAAAGAAGAGTTTCTTTATATCAGCTAAGATTTGGTTATAGTTAATAAATCCCATACTTAAATATGGCGAAATAAATATTTATTTACTGAAAATAAATTATATATTTGAGCCTTCTGGTTCAGACAAATTTATATTTGGTTATAGTTACTAAATTTCTATCGCCGGCGAACTAAATACTTGGTTGCATGAAAAAGATTATTAGTTTGATTAAATAATTTTTTATTCTAAGGACCATAATATAAATTCATTATAATATGAGCAACATTTAATTGAAGTACATTTTAGATGTAAGAGATTTAAGACTCATTAATTTTAACTCATGAAACAGTGCAAATATCATCATCAAAGTAAGATAAAAATTGTAATTTATTATTATTTGTTATGTCTAAACATCTACTATACTCGACTGTTATTTGTATGCTTCTTTGGCTTAAAAATCTGTTACTAAGGTATAACTAATGAATACTTCGTACAAATTATATTTTTCAAATTTCTAGATTTGTCTTAAAGCTCAAACCAAGCTCAAATGAATAACTGTGATTTTTCTAAGTTCTTTAGTTTGTTAAATGCTCAACTGGTATTTTAAGTTGCTTTTTAACTTTATTCTCCGGCATTATCTTATTCAATCTTTAAAAAAAAAAACTGATAAACAAATGAAATAAATCAGCGTTAGTAATTTAGTGACGTATTGAACACAACGAATTATCAAAGCATTCATTAAAATCATATTCTCTTCATCTACTCGAAAATTATGCAAGAAAAAAGTGAATTATGCTTATATTTGCTGTATAAATTATCTATGAGCTTTCATTTGATGCATAGATAATAATTTTTTATTAGTTTATTTAAAAGATTTTCGTCTTTGTTATATATCCTGCTCTCATATTATATCTTAGTCTGTTTATGTATATTCCACCTAGCTTTCGAAATTCTTTACACTCTTTTTTTTATTTCCTATTAAAAAACTGTACTTTGATATTTTCCTAGAAAACTACACTTTCACCCTTTTATCTCTAATTTGATCCCATACATGCATCGTATTTTGAGGAACCACAACATTCTTTTCTGACACCAACCCGTCTACTCGTTTTCTATTCCATACAGTTTTATATCAGAATAACTGTAAGCTGTACCAACTAATAAGTTCCAATAAACTCGAAGTAGAATTGAATTCGTGTTTCATCGGTCATGTAAAATCCTTAAAGATTAAAAGTTAGAAGTTTCCGGAAAACATTCAGCCGTTTTCGTTTTATAGGTAAAAGTTGGACACTTTGCGTTTTCTCAAGTTTGCGTTCACTAAGTGCAATCTGTAATTCATGTTTATATTATATTGTAACACGACGTTACTGGGTAATCACCCTCTTTCTATTCCTCCTTTGCATGAAACAGCAGATCGCGACAACAACCACGCTGCATGGACAAAATAGCCAAATTACTAAAGGTTGAGTCGATAATAACCGACAGGCCTTTTTGTCAATCAATAGAAAAATCGTCAATTCGTCTCTTGGTGGTGGAGCGAAAGTGCATTATCCGTAGAAGCCATTGTTGTTATTGGGACTAAAAAAAACGTCACCAGTAGGCAGAATTCGGTTTTGTTGAAATACTTATTGTAATCGAGCATAATTAAGTCACGTTACTTTATTTTTTTTTACTGTATAAATAATAATTATATAAAATACTAACTCAGGATTAAGGGAATAGATATCCAGCAAACAGCGTTTCAGTGTGCTATATGAGTGACTTGGACTTCTTTTAAGTCCTCGAATGTATTGCATTCCCTTGTAAAACAAACCGATAGAACCAGACAGAAAACGACAGGATTTCTATTCGGTTGTATATGCCTTTATCGTACGCTATCGTACCTATGAAAAAAAATTTATTTCCGAACAAACATTTTGATCGTAATCTATCGTAATCAATTCGTAAAAATTTAAACGCAAATCTCAGACACATTTCTTGTCGTATTATATCGTTTTGTGTCGCAAATCACGATTAGAAAAATTTTTGTAATCCACCGTAACTGAGCATAACCAGGAATCTAATCGTGTTAAATACGGAAAATAGGACACACACAAATATGCATATAATTTCCCATCGTAACTTATCGTAACGTCCGAAAAAGACGTTTATTGTAATCTTTGACAACCTTTCGAAGAATATAAGTTTATCGTATTAAATTCAGCAAACATGAAGGGCAGTCAGCAACGATAAACACAAATATTTATTTCGTGTTCTATCGTAATCCATTAACAATATTATATATACTAGAGAATATCCAATCGTATCCTGTCGTAATCAATCGTAAATATATTATTCACCCTATAATATCTTAATGTATCCTAGATATTCTAAAATGAACGGAATATGTATAATTAGTTACGGCAAGAAACGATATGATTTTTAGAAGTGAATATAATATGTATGATTAGTTTCAGAAGGATACGGTAGGATATTCAAGAATAAATGAAACACTTGCGATTAATTACAATAGGATTCGATAGGATATTATAGGGTAAAAACCTAGTAAACACTGAATATAACAGCAATATAAGATAAAGGTAACAATATGTAACAAGTTTTATAACAGAAAGTTACATATGTGTTATATATCTGTAATATATTGTCAAAGTAACAAGTATATATTGCAGAAGTTATTATAATGTATAGATAAACTGAGATTGATAGCAGATCAGGATAATTGTTTCTAAGCTATAAGGATATTTTACAGTTTAAAAACTAATTGTGTACCTGAATTATTAGAGAATTCCACGTTTACTTTTTTTTTAACTTCGTATATTCAATATTCAGAGAATAAGGATTTTTTGAGCGATTTTTTTAACCTATGAAATGAACAAAATGTTTTATAATCGCAAAAATGAATAAATCTCAATTTAAAAAGAAGACAATATACATAATAATTATTAAATAATGACTAAACTGAAATGTAATCAACATAATTATTCTCATTTTTATATATATATATATGTAACTAAAATATATTTTCATATAGGCCTATTTTTTATTTGTAAATTAAGTATCAGAATAGCCTTGTGGATACAAACGAGGGTTTAAGTTGCGTGCAAGCGTGCGGTCGTAGGTTCGACTCCCCTCGAATAGGAAAAATTTATTCTACTAAAAAAATCAAATTACACTAAAAAAATAATAGAATAGTAAATTAATAGTTAATTTGATTATTCATCTTGATCCATGAGGATTTATTACATAGCTGAAAGTTTTTTGGTGGTCGTAGGGAATTTTCTCGTATATTACTAAAAAAAATATGATGTAGGAAGTTGGAAAAAAGATCAAAGTAAGGGTGAGAAGTCTCCTGTGGGATCAGTGATGCGTGTTCCGAACGATAATTTGCAGCTGACCGCACAGGCGCGTATACTATTAACATTTCCATAGCATGACGAGCAAATACGCGAGATGCTGAATGGTCTGAAAGTCATGGTCTCTTGAGAATGAATCCAACCGTTTTATGTTCTATTTTCCCTTTCGTTCGCACGACAAGAGTTGTCTTCGGGTGATATATATTTAATTAAAAAAAAAGTTTATCTGAAATCGCATAGTTTTACTCTTAAGTTTGTTAAATAATTCATCCCCTAAAAGAGACACGGTTATCCGAATTAACTACAGAGACTAGAATAATACAGAGTGTGATGATAAATTATTGGATTAAGTAGAAGATAAGCAATAGTTTAGCTACATAAATGGTAAAATTAGAATTTTTCAGCATGATTTAATACTTTGGAAAGATTTTGAGGGTTGTTAAAACAATTAGTGATAGTAAAAACAGCAATATAACCCCAGGAATGAGGTACAATCAGAATTATATGTCAGTAAGGGGTAAATTATCAACAAACTACTCTAAAATTACGTTTTAATTGTAAAGAGGCGGCACCTTCTAGTGCAGGAGGTCATGTGAACGAGACACTGTTGCAACGTGTAGAATTAAATATTCGAAAAACTGTTTTTTAATGTTTAAAAAACTGAGATAGCCTGAATTGGCTATAAAATATGCCCATAAACAAAAAAAAATATAAGGGTGCAAAGTTTACAAAAAAAATTTCAAAAAAAGACGCTTCAGATACCATAAAAAATCGAAAAATTCATTTTCTTGACTTCCCAGTGGGAAGTTATAGTAATAGGTCCGATTTTGCGAATCCCGAATTTTGACATATCTTCACGTTTTAAGGTCCCCAGAGTCGAATACGATCGTTTTCCAGTAGACGTCTGTGTGTGTGTCTGCATGTGTATGTACGTATGTGCGTTCAGAATTATTTTTCGCCTCGATTATCTCGAGAACAAAAAATGATTTCGATGTGGGACCAATTGCATTCGACGCGGAATTATGTAATTTAGAATTGATTAGATTTTCAGCGAAATCGGTTTAGCCATTTTTTTTGCAGAACCAAAAAACTAGTAAAAATGGAAAATGACCTGAATTTCTCAATTTATGAAGTATACCATTTTTCAGACAAAATTTCGAAATCTTTAAAAAAATATGAATATTAAATGATTAGAATACTTGTATGAAAATATGGTGACAATATTTCATCGGAAAAGGAAATTTTAAAATACAAAATCAGCAATGAAAGAATTTTAAACTCGTGTCAGGATTGAGAAAACAGCATTAAAGACGCTATAATAGTCAATAATAATTGTCAACAATATGGAATTTTGTCCATAGCAATTGAACATTGTTACTAATAAGTGATTATTGATCATAGTAATATTTAAATAATAAGTTTCAAATTGTTATAAACAATAAAAATAGGGGCCCTTTCTATATATATGAGTACTTTTAACGCATAATTTTTTCTTTTACGAAAAAAATATTACCAATCGTATGACATGAATGAAAACATACTTTTTCCGTGTATAACTATAAAATTTGTTGTAAATAATGAAGAAAAGGATCTATGAGGTACATTCGAATTCTTCTAACGCACATTTACTGAAATAAAGTAACTAACCATATCGAATGGATAAAAACAGACTCATTTCGTTTATAACAATTCCATTTGTTATAAAAAATGAAGACGGATTCTTTTCGAATTGTTTTTTCCTTTTTTCGACTGGGAAGTTGGTCGAGTGGACCTTTCGGGTTGCACCCAGACCACTGCAGAGCACTGATATTTTCAAAATTTTGATTGCAAAATATTTAGAAAACGATTCTGAACATTCCAGAATTTTCCCAGATTTTTTTAGATGCTGGAAATATTTTTTTTTCAAATGTTTATTAAAAAGACGTTTAACAGCATATTTTGCCAGAGCGCCTAAAATGCTCGATTTTTGGTGCGCCTTCGCGGCGATTCTCTACAAAAAAGATGTTAACTTTTTTTTATGTATTCCTTACCGTTCACGCTACGTAAGCGGTGAAAGGTGGAAGAACGCAATTTGTCAAACTTTGACACTCGATAAACAATAGTAATTATTGTTTCCGAGTAATAAAAATTTACACAAATACGCTCCTTATCATCCCCTACAAGAATATGTGAACAATTTTCATTATTATTCTATAATTAATGTACGATAGCATGAGGCTTGAATTCACACGGTTACTAGACTATTATATGTAACGTGGATGAAAATGAATTCTCTTTGTGAATGAAAAATGTATTTGTTATAAATAATCAAAAAATTAAATCTTACGATGGAATTCAAATTCTTTTCTTTACATATTTGTTACTTAACAAACATAATGTTGTAATCAGTTCAACTTAGACTTAAGGCTGGGCTGTAGACAGATCTCCTCCTAGAAAGTCCCTAGCAAATTTGTCTTTACAAATGACGGCGTCAAAAATGGATGAATTTAGTTAATTTAGGACTCAATCAAAAGCTTATTTTATTCTTTACATCGGAGAACAACAATATAATCACATTAATTACTTTATTATTATTAAAAATAAAGATAAAGATATGCACTCATTTTGCACTAGATTTTAGACGTGTCATGGTGAATATGCTGCCATCAGTCGTCAACGAAATAAGTATTTATTTTACAATATCCACTATACTTTTACTGAAAATGGTTGATTTCTGATGTACTTACTATCGTTCGAAATGTTTAAAAAAACATTTTATAATAAAAAAAATGGATAAATAGTCTCAGTCCTAAGCTGGAGATAAACAAACTCTCTCCTCCAAGCAATCGTCGTTAACTAACAAACTGTCGTTATTCAATCCATCTATAGATGGACACACATATATTTTACACTTTTCCCGATCTTCTAAAAATTGCCTCCTGGCAATTTCCAATAGCTGGGTAAAAATATTGGATTAGGCTGAAATAAATAAACATGCAAAATCTAAAATTAAATTTCTTATTCGAAATTATGAAAATCAAATTAATAATCATTCAAAATTTTAAAGATGAATCAAGTAATTATTTAGCCTAAATACCAGTATTGTCGCTTCCCAACTCTGCCTGCTTGAAAATAAATAAAACAAATTATTCTGGAGGGAAAAATCCTGCGGCGGGTAAAAACCTCCAAAACAGGCCAAAATAATCTAAATTAACTAATAACGTGATTCTATACAATTCAAAATCTTAAAAACTAAAAGTCCGTCAGTCAAAATTTTAATTCTTACATCAACTTTATTATTTTTTTTTCCTTCCTTCTTCTCCATTGAAAAGAGCCTGGAAAGTACCAATCAAAACCCAAAAAGAGCTGGAAATGCCAAGAAACTGGGAGGTCGTGAAGCTAAACAAATTTAAAGATTATTACAGCATCTAAGTTCTTAATAAAATTTCAATTAAATAAAATTTTTTCAGTTGAATGGTCTCACTACTTGGACAAAATTCTCCAAATAAATAACTGACTACGCATCCTTTCAAAATTCAAATGTGACTCTCAAATAAATGATTCAATATCATTAAAACAATCAATTCCACCTTGCGCAAGGAATTTTCAAAAATAAGTTCAATAGTTTCTGCTCACTGTGCGAACTAAATTATTAAAAATTGGGCTCACAGTTACGCATACTATCCGAACAAAAAGAATAGGATACCATGGACATCTAGTACCTCACTTTGTTTTACTTTGGCCAATAAATGAAGAAAAGGATTCCAGTACAAAGACTCCAACCGTGTATATCCTACGGTAACTTCAAGAGAAAAATTCTCAAACTGGAAGTTACAAAAACTTTGAATTCAGAAAGAATCAACAATCAATCATCATCATAAGGAGCGAGTCTATTCATATGAACTATTTTAAATTGACCATTAGAAATTTTGAATAATATACGGACCTTCCCAAATTGATTGAATTTTTGGACATTTACTTTGATCTTTCCGAGTAAAATAGTAATTGATACATTTTTAAAATCCAAATAAAAACTAATTAATGTGATTTCTAAAATTAACTGAAAAAAATTATGAATTAATTTTCCGTAAATCATTTTTTGCAAGAAAATTCACATTTTTTTTTTCTGTGGCCAATTTTACCGCACAACCAACATTTAAATTTTTTAGAAACATTTAAATTAATATTAGAATTTCTTTTACTAAAATTTTCTTGAATTTGAGCAGAAACTAATTTTTTTATTTCCCGAAGTGAAACCATATCACTAAAATTATTATTATTATTAAAATAATTATTATTAATCAAAAATCTTATCTCTAATTTTGTTTGTAAAAACTGTTCCTCTAATCTGTTGATCCGCATCTCCAAAGCCAACAATTCACCATTTGACGAATTTTCCTTCTCAACACAATCATTAGAACGAGTCCTCCTTATTTCCCTCCTCGTTTGACGTCAGAATCCCACTTCTGACACCAAATGTGAAATAATAGGACGAGAACAACTATTATTAAAAGTTAGTTTATTAAAATGACAGAATCAAAGACAAGACGTCTAATGTTAGCTAGTCTCAGTCCTAAACTGAAGATAAACAAACTCTCCCCTCGTTGCAAACAAAGTGTCGTTAGTCAATCCATCTATAGATGGACACACATATATTTTACAATATAAATCTAGAGTAACGGTAGATACTTGGCGCCACGTCACCTGCACATTCTGCCCCTTATCTATCCACTGTCGTTTGGCAAACTAGCGACCTCTCGCGGCTCATATTTACAGTGCCGAGTAACACGCTACTCTATACTGAAAAGTTCGCGCGTGACGTCACGACGCAATGTTTAATCGTAAATATCTAAATAACTATTCAACATTCCGGAATAATTTTCAATACACAATTAATAATGACTGTAAGCTTTCATTTAAATCTAAAATGAAATTTATTCATTGAGTATTTATCGAGATACAGATTAGGCCACGCCCTTAATTCCGTTTTTCGCACATTTCAACTCAATTTCTAGCCTCTTCTTTGTCAGTCTTATCTAAATGCCATCTAACGCGGACCTCTTTCTTGTGGCCACAATTTTTCTACGATATATATAGGTATACTCCCAATGTCTAAATAGAGCGAATTAATAGTTTATGTATTTCTTATGTTAATATTGATAAAAAACACAAATAATATTATTTATTTATAGATTATTATATCGTTCGATATCTGTAAAAAAAATGGCACTACGTCACTGTTGTTTGGGAATCCGATATTTTCAAATTGTTCTACATGCAAAAAATGTTTGAAATCATAAAATTGCGCCACGTTTGACTTGACATAATCGCAAAACCATAAAATTGTTTTTATCAATTGTTCAATAAACAAATCACATAAGTGTGCATAATAAATTGTAGATCGAATGTTCGATCAAAATCTTAATAAACATTTGATAGCATAAATCTTATTCAGAATTTTTCTTCAAGTGTTTGAAGTATCCTACTAAAACCGCCATCATCGGATGAAAGTAAAACTATGCGTCATATACACGTCCCAAATGACTCTGCAAATAACCAAATTCTTATTTTTGAATAATTATTTTAAAAAATTTTGAAACACCAAAAAAGTTTAAAATCAAATGGAGTGCTATGTCATCTATAAAATTGAGTTTTTTATTCCATTACTCTCGATAAATTGTGTCAGAAAATACTTTTTCGAATTTTCTTGAAATAATTTAAAAATTTATTTTGTAGAAGAAAATTTACGATAAATTCTTTTTGCAATCAATTTTTACTTAATCTGAAAAAGTAGTTAGTTAAAAAAAATGTCATAACAGGTGGCCCAATTTTTAAGTATTATATCCAGAAATCTTCTATCAGTAGAGAACATTAAAAAAATTTTTTTACATTCGTTAAAATTACATATAATTATCATAATTACCTATTTTAATTAGTTTGAAATTATTTTCTTAATTGTTCCAAAAACGACATGTATAGTTACTACGAATTCTCTTTATTAAAAAATGTAGATTGTATAAAACTTTAGAAAACAATTGTAATCCAACATGAGTAGGTACTTATTGTAATTATGTGTAATTTAAACATCGGAAAAAAAAATGAACTGTGGCTGTGATCGAATCCTCATCGGCAAAATGAAAGTCTGGCGCTTTGACCACAGAGCTCGCATACATTCATTTGAGAATTCTATATTTATAAATTATAAGCTGTCGGCTTGAGTACGAAGAGTGGGGATGAAGCTTGCCTGCGAAGCGTCGCGGATCGTTTTAACTGGAACTTTTCTTCGGTATAGCCCAACCTTAACCCATTAACGCTGAGGTGATCAGAATTTTTGCTAACTTTTCAACGTGTTTATTTATTATGTTATTGGACCAAAAAAATAATGCAATACCTCTAATCCTACGCGAAATTTGATGTTCTTTCAGAATCTGAGCCCAAAATTTCAATTAGACACCGAGAAAAAAAAATATGGTCGATCTAAACGTGAAAAACGTGAAAATTTTCGAAAAAAAATTGTTTTCGTATTTTTTTTCACAATGATACCGCAAAGGTATCGACTTTTTACTATGATCAGGGGTGATCATGGCACTCGAACATTAAGAGGAATTTTTTTCAGAAAATTTCATCGACGCGTTTCTTCAAAATGGCGGCGAGAATGAAAAAATTTTATAAAAATCTTAATCTATCGTTTTCTTAAAAACTATAAACTTTAGAAAAATATTTTTAAGAAGAAAAATGTTTTTAAATTAGTCAAAGAACACTCTTAAATTTTTTCAGAATTTTTGAATCCAATTTTTGATTTTCGAAAATTTCAAAAAATCCAATTTTTCAAACATATCTAAAAAATTTTTGAAAAAATTTGAGAGTGTATATTAACTAATTTCAAGACTTTTTTGTTCTTAAAAATTTTTTCGTTAAGTCTATAGGTTTAAATAAATAAAATAAATGTGTGGCGTTCAGATCTCGAAAGATCTATAGCCGTACATCACAGTCTACTCCTAAGAGCTATGGGTTGTAATGTATTTTTTGACCGGAGTGGATTCAGGGTGAATTGGTCAGATTCACGCCTGTCCTTATTCGAAGCCGTGGCGATCAACGTGCGGTCACAAAGAGCATCGCATCTCTAGCCACGACGAGCACGCGTTGAAGAAGGCACATTGTTTGTAAACAGTGGTGCCTGCTCGAAAAATCGTCAGAGAAGGGATTCGCGAACTACGAACCTTCCGGTTAGCAATCCGACGCCTTGACGACTGAGCCAACGCGTCTCCAGTCTATATGTTTAGAGAAAAAAATCACGAATTCATTTGGATCGATGGCGAGACGTCATATCCAAATACTTGTGAAGAAACAATATTATTATCTGAAGCTGCAAAAAAGAATATACAGGCGTGCGAGCCTTTCCAATTGTTTGAAACCTTTTTTTCCGCCGAAATGAAACAATATATAATTGATGCGTCTAAAGAGAATAATTATGATGTGAAATTACAAGACCTTGACACTTTTATAGGTATAGTTATTTTCAGTTCATTCAATAAAAGAAAGTCTCAGAGAGATTATTGGTCATCTGATCCATTCTTATCTAGTGAAATTGTTTCTTCTGCAATGACTCGTGATAAGTTTGAAGAAATCAAGTCTAAAATAAAATATTCAAAAGCTAAAGACGAGGATCTAAACGATAAAGGGTGGCGGGTTCGTTCGATGTTGAAACTTTTCCAAAACAACCTCCTAAAGTTCGGAATATGGAAAACTTCTATATCTATTGATGAAATGATGGCCAAGTCTTATGCAAAAACTGTATTGAAACAATTTATTCGAGGAAAACCAATAAGGTTTGGTTTGAAATTTTGGGGTTTATGCACTTCAGACGGCTATCTACTGAATTTAGATCTATATTGCGGTAAAAATTCCCAAACCGGAAACAAATTAGCAAAATGTGCTTTAGGTACTCGTGTAGTATTGCATTTATTAGAACCCTTTTTTCGGCTAATAAATTATAATAAAATCCCTGCATTTCATTTGTACTTTGATAATTTTTTTACAAATATGGATTTGATTTCACACTTGCAAAAATTACGTTTGAAATGCACTGGCACTATAAGAGACAAGCGAGTCAAGGAAAAGAATATACTTGAAAAGAAAGCTCCACGAGGTACTTATATTGTAAAACATGATCAAAATAGTGGCATAAATTTCATCACTATTATGGATTCGAAGACCGTTTCAATAGCTTCAACTGCTGCAGGTGTAAGTCCACTATCAACTTCGAGAAGATATAGTTCAGAGGCTCGATCCAAATCTGATTTAGCTTTTCCGCAAGCTTTTCATTTGTACAACAAATTTATGAGCGGTGTTGACGTGCATGATGGACACTGCAATAATGTACTTCCAAGTATACGTTCCAAAAAATGGACATGGGTCGTTTTTATAAGATTTATACAGGCGTCCATTACAAATTCCCTCGTAATTTTCAATGCTACACGCGATGGAAAGAAAAAAGTTGGAATAAAAGAGTTAACTATTTCGATTGCTAAATATTATATTCAAAAAAGTCAAACAAGTAAAACAGTTCATACACGATCTAATAGGGACAAATTAAAAAATTGTTCAACTGAAAAATGTCCAATAAGAACAAGGATCTATTGTGAAAAATGCAATCTATATGTATGCAATAATTGTTAGACAAAGAAGCACTAATGAAAGAAATGTTAAAGTGAGAGGCAAGGGGACTCACGAAAAAAAGCACCCCGAAACGTGAGAGGCAAGGGGACTCACGAAAAAAAAGCACCCCAAAAGAGACAAAGTTCTACCACGTCCACGCCGTTGTCTCTGAGTAATGCTAAGAGTAGAAAAAAACAAACAGCACTTATTCAACCATTGGACAAAGGAATAATTGAAAAATTTTAAAAATGCTATAAAAAATTATTTTTAAATATATTTTTACAAGAACGTACAAATGAGGAAGTTGATGATATGCTCAAATCATTTGATTTACGACAGTGTATATCTTTCTGTGAATCAGCCTGGAATCAATTGACAAGTAGGGGCATCAGAAATTGTTGGAAGAAGCTGATACCACTAGAAAATAATGCTGTTTCATCTGATGTTGAATGTATTGATCTCAATATCTTCCACAATTTGATTTCAAATACTCCTGGTTTTGCCGGTGTATCTCTGGAAGATGTAAATGAATGGATTGATGCAGACAATGAAGAAGTTGAATGGGCTGTACTCAGTGATAAAGAAATTGTTAAAGATGTATTAATTAACAATTCTGAAAATGTAGATAGTGATACTACTCAAGAAAGAGACCATACAGAGAACTTTTCTGATGAAGATGACTCCCTAAAAATATCGATTCAAGATGCATATAAAGCAACAAATATTCTTTTAAATTATTATCCAAATGATGATAGCCAACTATCACAACATTTACTACCAGTATTGCAAGTGTGCTATGAAGATTTGACACAGAAAAGTCTTTCTGTTCAACTATAAGTGATGAGATGACTGATTGGTAAATAAGTTTCTATCACCAAAACTTCTGATAGTTGATAGTTATTGAAAATCAAAAATTCTTTTATTTTATATTAAAGTTTTCATGATTACATATTACATATTAATGTTAAAAGAGTTGAAAGTCAAGTCTCGTATTAATCGCTCAGTTGTTATTATTTTTTAAGAGAAAAAGTACAAAAGGTGATAGAAAATTTTTACTCGAATTCAGTTTTTCAATTTTATGGGTACTACTGAAAATAGTAAGAATGAAAAATTGTTAAGTCACAATAAAAACTATAACATGTTTAAAATTCATTGTGGCTTTCACAAAAATAGAGGTATATGAGAAATTAATAACAAAAGTGTTATTGAAGATAAGTTTCTATCACTAAGACTGCTACTAGTCTATACTAAAATTTTAAGATGTTCATAATAAAATATTTATCGTTAAAAAAATGCAAAGTTAATTCTAGTTTTAATCGTTCAATGTTTATTATTATTTTAAAAAAACTGAAATCATAAGTTTCAGAAGAGTTTATGAAAAAATGTGTTATTAAAAATAATAATAATATTAATTGTAAGAAGATTAGTTATGATATTGTTTATATGATGTGCAAAAAAACTAGTTCTGAATAAATTATATTACTTTACTCTCTAATTGGTATTTTTTTTGAGTTTATGTAATAATATTTATTTATTTTCGGAATGTATTTCGCTTACTACATATCATTTCAAAATGATATTTGAAAATTCGCGCGACAGAAACTAATTCTCATTCGTCAGTTGAAAAATAGTAGTGGGAGTTGGGGAATTTGCATTTAGGGAAGTGACCTTGGTGCACTTAGAGAGACTTTGCTCTTAGAGAAGTTGCATTTAGAGAAGTTCGACTGTAGTTCTTTCGCTCCGGGCCGTATCAAAAAATGAGTACAGGCCCTCTAAAATATAATTTCTTTTTTTTACCAAGTATTCCAATAAATAGCTGTAAATTTAGTAAATTATTCTGAAGACTTTCTTGAATGATAATAAAAAAATTAAAACATTAATATTGTTGTGTTTATGAATCTTTTTTTATTGGAGGGTTCCGGATTAAATTTTATATCTTCCTGATACAATACATGATACCGCGCCATGTACATACATGCACGCACTACTGAACATAAGTTAATAGTGAAATCGTGACAACGTTGTATTTTATACTTCAAGCTGAATATAGTATTAGTTATTACGTTACTTGTGAACTGTTGGGAAGAAAGCATTATCAGAGTATTATCTGAAAAGAATATGCGAAAGAAACTAATGATTACTAAAGATAAAAGAGTTTTAGCTAAAATAATTCGTTGTTTGAGAAGTTAATTATAATATTATTTAGGAGTTTGTTATGAAAAGTATTTTTGAACAATATTGATAAGAAACCGATGGTTACCAAAGGTAAAATACTCTTAATTAAAGTCATATGTTGTTTAAGAAATTAATAGTGATATTGTTTAAAAATTTATTCTAAAATATATTTTTTAATAATGAAGAAAAATATCTAATAGTTACTAAAGATAAAAGAGTTCTAACTTAAATTATATGTTGTTTAAAAAGTTAATTTAAGTAGTATCTAAATGCTGTTATTGAAAGTATTTTTTTTATAACATGAAAATGTTATTCTCTACTTTTTTGAATGAAATACTTCAATGAATTTTAAACATGTTATAGTTTTTATTGTGACTTAACAATTTTTTATTCTTACTATTTTCAGTAGTACCCATAAAATTGAAAAACTGAATTCGAGTAAAAATTTTTATTTATTACTAGTGAAAAAAATTTTCGTTGGTACAAAAAAGTAGAGAATAACATTTTCATGTTATAAAAAAAATACTTTCAATAACAGCATTTAGATACTACTTAAATTAACTTTTTAAACAACATATAATTTAAGTTAGAACTCTTTTATCTTTAGTAACTATTAGATATTTTTCTTCATTATTAAAAAATATATTTTAGAATAAATTTTTAAACAATATCACTATTAATTTCTTAAACAACATATGACTTTAATTAAGAGTATTTTACCTTTGGTAACCATCGGTTTCTTATCAATATTGTTCAAAAATACTTTTCATAACAAACTCCTAAATAATATTATAATTAACTTCTCAAACAACGAATTATTTTAGCTAAAACTCTTTTATCTTTAGTAATCATTAGTTTCTTTCGCATATTCTTTTCAGATAATACTCTGATAATGCTTTCTTCCCAACAGTTCACAAGTAACGTAATAACTAATACTATATTCAGCTTGAAGTATAAAATACAACGTTGTCACGATTTCACTATTAACTTATGTTCAGTAGTGCGTGCATGTATGTACATGGCGCGGTATCATGTATTGTATCAGGAAGATATAAAATTTAATCCGGAACCCTCCAATAAAAAAAGATTCATAAACACAACAATATTAATGTTTTAATTTTTTTATTATCATTCAAGAAAGTCTTCAGAATAATTTACTAAATTTACAGCTATTTATTGGAATACTTGGTAAAAAAAAGAAATTATATTTTAGAGGGCCTGTACTCATTTTTTGATACGGCCCGGAGCGAAAGAACTACAGTCGAACTTCTCTAAATGCAACTTCTCTAAGAGCAAAGTCTCTCTAAGTGCACCAAGGTCACTTCCCTAAATGCAAATTCCCCAACTCCCACTACTATTTTTCAACTGACGAATGAGAATTAGTTTCTGTCGCGCGAATTTTCAAATATCATTTTGAAATGATATGTAGTAAGCGAAATACATTCCGAAAATAAATAAATATTATTACATAAACTCAAAAAAAATACCAATTAGAGAGTAAAGTAATATAATTTATTCAGAACTAGTTTTTTTGCACATCATATAAACAATATCATAACTAATCTTCTTACAATTAATATTATTATTATTTTTAATAACACATTTTTTCATAAACTCTTCTGAAACTTATGATTTCAGTTTTTTTAAAATAATAATAAACATTGAACGATTAAAACTAGAATTAACTTTGCATTTTTTTAACGATAAATATTTTATTATGAACATCTTAAAATTTTAGTATAGACTAGTAGCAGTCTTAGTGATAGAAACTTATCTTCAATAACACTTTTGTTATTAATTTCTCATATACCTCTATTTTTGTGAAAGCCACAATGAATTTTAAACATGTTATAGTTTTTATTGTGACTTAACAATTTTTCATTCTTACTATTTTCAGTAGTACCCATAAAATTGAAAAACTGAATTCGAGTAAAAATTTTCTATCACCTTTTGTACTTTTTCTCTTAAAAAATAATAACAACTGAGCGATTAATACGAGACTTGACTTTCAACTCTTTTAACATTAATATGTAATATGTAATCATGAAAACTTTAATATAAAATAAAAGAATTTTTGATTTTCAATAACTATCAACTATCAGAAGTTTTGGTGATAGAAACTTATTTACCAATCAGTCATCTCATCACTTATAGTTGAACAGAAAGACTTTTCTGTGTCAAATCTTCATAGCACACTTGCAATACTGGTAGTAAATGTTGTGATAGTTGGCTATCATCATTTGGATAATAATTTAAAAGAATATTTGTTGCTTTATATGCATCTTGAATCGATATTTTTAGGGAGTCATCTTCATCAGAAAAGTTCTCTGTATGGTCTCTTTCTTGAGTAGTATCACTATCTACATTTTCAGAATTGTTAATTAATACATCTTTAACAATTTCTTTATCACTGAGTACAGCCCATTCAACTTCTTCATTGTCTGCATCAATCCATTCATTTACATCTTCCAGAGATACACCGGCAAAACCAGGAGTATTTGAAATCAAATTGTGGAAGATATTGAGATCAATACATTCAACATCAGATGAAACAGCATTATTTTCTAGTGGTATCAGCTTCTTCCAACAATTTCTGATGCCCCTACTTGTCAATTGATTCCAGGCTGATTCACAGAAAGATATACACTGTCGTAAATCAAATGATTTGAGCATATCATCAACTTCCTCATTTGTACGTTCTTGTAAAAATATATTTAAAAATAATTTTTTATAGCATTTTTAAAATTTTTCAATTATTCCTTTGTCCAATGGTTGAATAAGTGCTGTGACATTTGGTGGAAGAAAAACGGCAGTACAAAAATCAGACTATTGCGAGAGGTTAATCGCAACCTGTCAGTTGGACTCGCTCTCGTCCCAGCTCGTGCTCAGTCGAGCTCACCCGATCCACTAGCCCTATCCTAGCTCTCGTTTTAACGCTCGGCGAATCCTAGCTCTTCTTCTCCAATCTAGCCAATGACAGTTGCTCTATCATTGTGCAAGGTCTCCCGACGCCGGCTACAACGTGTTTGCAGCCATTAACGCTCAAGTACACGTGCTCGATTATCGTTCTTTCTAATCTCGCAAAACCTAATTGTTTCAAGCTCTTGATAAATTCTGCTCAGTCTCAATAAAGTTCAGTTGAGCTCTTACATTGTTAATAAGTCATTGTTAACGTGAAAAATACTTTATTTCTATAATAAACCTGATAATTAAGCTCAATAAAAGTGTCTTTTGTGTGTGTGCACCTCTCCTGACCACATCCTACGGCATAGCTCAATCGCTATCGATCTTTTAGCTTTAAATAATCACATAAAATTAACTAAATAAATAATTTTCGGTTCTCAAAATACACAGACAATGAATTAAACACTTCTTCAGATAAATGGCAGCTTGCATTGTCCATAATCAGCATCACTTTTTTTGTACTATTAGTATCAATATTATGAGTCTCTTTAACTTGTGGTAAAAATAGATCGATAAACCATTCCCGCATTAAATCCTGATTCATCCATGCCTTTGCTTGATCTTTATATATTACAGGTAATTCTTTTATATTTTTAAAACAACGAGGACTTTTAGACTTGCCGATTACAAACAGCGGTAGTTTATGGGTGCCTGAAGCATTTGAACACATCATGATTGTTGAACGCGTTTTAGCTAGTTTTCTGTTGGATGCACTTTTTTCGCTTTTGCTAGCTAGGGTCCGCTTGGGCATTATCTTCAAAAATAAGCCGGTCTCATCACAGTTGTATATTTTATCCAAAGGTAATCCAGAAATACTTGTGATACTCTGTAAATTCTTTTTGAAAACTTCAGCAGCAGTTGTATCTGCTGATAACTTTTCACCGTGCATGCTTATACACCTGATTCCGTGGCGTTTCTTAAATTTATCTACCCAACCAGTACTGAATTTTAAATTATCCGATCCATTCAATAATTCGTTAAAATGTTTTGCTTTTACTTGAAGCATAAAATTTGTAATAGGTAAACTACAAGCTCGCCTTTGCGTAAACCATTGATAAAGACTTTTTTCCAAAAAAATTTCCCTTTACTTTTGAAACGTTTTTTACATAAATTGCCATCACATGATTTCAATACTCTTTCACGGTATAGAATTAGTTGCTCACTAGTTTTTAAGCGAGAAATGGTTGAAATATGTACGCCGTATTTATCCGCTAAATCTGGTAGATTTTCTCGATTCTTTATTTTCTCCAAAATTTCTAATCGTTCTTGTAGGGATAGAGTTTTCTTCTTGACAGGCATCTGGATTCAAAAACATGGAGCCATTATGATCATTTACAATTCGTATATATATATATATATATATATATATATATATATATATATATATATATATATATAATCGACATGATAATTAAAAAAAATAAAGTGTTCAGATTTAAGATTGACAATGTTCAAAAAAAATAATGCTACGAAATTTTATATGTAAGAGAAACGAATATTTATTTCATGTTTTTTAGACACTTCCGCCATTTTAAACAATTTTATTCCGAGTAACTTTGAAATAATTATTTATAACTTATAAATATTAAAATTTTAGTAACATATAAAAATTGCACTCGTATATACATATAACACCAAAAATAGCCCTAACGGACTTCACAAAAATACACGCCAAGTATGAATAACGAAGACGATAATCATCGGTCATCAAGTGCGATCTCTATAATCGATAGCCACGCCAAGTTAATTGTGGCTATCGATTATATGAACCATCTAATCAATTATCGTTTTATTTACAGCTGTAAGAGCCACGCCAAGTTAATCGTGTTTAAATAAATTTTTATAATGGTGATATGATTGGAGTTGTTTTTATTGACTTTAAAAGAGCTTTTGAGACGATTGATAGGAAGCTGTTGCTTGAAAAACTGTTCAATTATGGTGTAAGAGGCAATATATTGAAATGGTTTAGTTCATATCTAGAGGATAGAAGTTAACAGACTAAAATTAATTATACGGTAACAGATAAACGGAGTGTATTACATCGTGTATTACCTCAAGGGTCCAAGTTAGAACCTTTGTCATTTATTTTGTATATAAATGATGTTGAAGATGCACTTAGAACTCTTCGTTGTAAGTGCAGACTGCTTGCCGATGATCTGATAATTTAGAATAGCAATAGGTATACTGGTAATATTGAAACAAAACTAAATAATAGTCTTGTTGCGTTAGGAAATTGGATAATGCCTAACTCGTTAATTATCAATATAAAAAAACTGTATTCATGTTAATTTGTGATAAAAGAAAAGCTAGGTCTGACATTATATGTAAAATTATGTTTAATGACAGTCAAATTTCAGAAGTCAATAAGACTAAGTATCTAGAAGTAATTGTTGATAATCAATTAAAATTATACATACATAGATGGTTCTAATGAAATGATGGTTCATATCATATTACACAATTAACTCGACGTGGCTATCAATTATATGAACCATCTACTTAATTATCGTTTTATTTACAGCTGTAATAGCCGTTAATTGTGTTTAAATAAATTTTTATAAAAAAAGAGAAATTTTGTTTTTAATTCAATTTTTTTTTCTATTTATCAAATTTTAAAACGTAATAAGGCTGTCAACTTCCTTCATGTATTGAATTTTTTTTTCATCTCATTAGAAAGAGTTTGTCTTTGATTTATGTAGAAAATTAAATAATAATTTAACGAAAATTAAATAACATTTCTATTTTATTTCATTAAATATAATTAATCTTTATGTTCAAATACTTCGCTGCAATGATTTCATGCATTTTTGTAGTTGTTCACATAAAGAAGTTTTATAGAGATCGCACTTGATGAACGATGATTATCGTCTTCGTTATTCATACTTGGCGTGTATTTTTGTGAAGTCCGTTAGGGCTATTTTTGGTGTGATTTCACGATTTTTTGTACAACAAACGGAATGTGCATCATTCGACTCCGTTACTACGACATGGAATTTCAGAACAGACATCACTATCTGTATATAGATAGTACAGTACCGGACATAGATGCTGTTCAATTTTTTAAGGGTTATTCAAGCGATTTCCCTATACCGTCCTAAAGAAAATCACACAGCATTTATGTCCGGTACTGTATAATAGTCTTTAGTCTGGCAGTATTTAATTATCAACTCAATAAAAAAAATTGTTATCTCTTACTGATCTTGAGATATAAACAAAATTATTGATTGAAGGACATGAATTAGTTTTCCAAAAACGTAAAATGATTTTTTTTAAAACGTAAAACCATCGGTAATACATTCTATGTATTACCTATCAACTTAAAATGTACATAAATATTTGTCGTTTTCGATACCGAAAAACTCGGTCGGCATAATACCAACACGGCATAATGACAGCGCGGAATGTACGATCGATCGTCGCGCATAACATCCACGCAGGTTCAGAATTAGAAGCGGCACCTTAAATTTTTTGGCATGTTAGATTTTTGCGCCTTTTCTGATTTTAACTTATAAAATATAAAAAGTAATAAGTGAGGAGATGTAAGTAAAAGAATTAGTGCAATAATTCATATGAACACATAAATTTTAGTTCTATTCTTTAAATTTTTCCTCCTCTCTTTTTCTTCAATTTAGTAGGATACAATTTCTCTTCTATTGCATTCCCACCATCAACTTTTTTCATGAGAATTTCCTACAAATAAAAGAAAAGAAATATTATGTTCAATTTTCAATTATTGTGATTAAATGTAAAAAATGGATTAGCTACTTTACTTATCATTTATGAGTCACTTAATTTTTCGTTAAACATTATAAAATAAATAACAATCTCTAGACTTTGTACACTTTGGTTTTCTTTAGGGGGAAATTGACCGTTCAGAATGAAGTCGTAAGTAGACAGAAGATTCATGCTGTATTCAGATGAGAGTGAATCAAAAGTCAACAGAATAACTATTTGAATTCTTCTGTAAATCTATATTTAGAATTTTCCCAAAAACTCAATTCAAATAAAAAGTAATTTTGAAAAAAATTATTAATAATTTTAACACAATTTTTACTGTTGCGTCTTTAATGTCTTATACTATTGTACTGGAGCGACATTTATACCAGAACTATACTGTCCTGAACATTTTGGTCATATAACATTTGTGCCCCTTTCGAAATGTGCTAGCAGTAAATTTACAATGTTGGTAGAGTAGAAACAGTTTCAACCGTTCATTGTGTTTATTTATTCAATGATCCTCTAGTACATGTATTTATTGGATATAAAGTATATTCATTATGATTAGTAGAATATTCATTGATTATTTTTTTTATATTTTTTTATTTATTTACCAAAAAAAGTATATATTTTAATTTATCTGTACCTCAAAATTATGAAGAATTCAAAAAAACATGAAAACATGATTTTAAATCTTTTTAATTTTCTCCTAATATTTTTAATAATTTGTCGAACCCTCTTTTTTCATCTTTTAGTAAATTTTGTGTTCTTGTTTCGATGACCTGTAAATTGAATTTTATTAAAAAGTATTCAGAAAATCAATCACACCGATTTTTTTAATATCTCTGTACAGTCACAACTATTGACAGATAAATAAAATATCTTCGTCTGAAAATTTATGATTAATTTACCGCTACTATCAACTACCGTACTTACTTGATTTATATATAAGTACGTTTGACAGAAAGGAGCATTCAACACGCTCACCAGCGCTAAAAGAATATTTATTGAAAGATGGTTGTTTTATTTAAGTAATAGGTACACGGTATATCCCCTCCCCCTCCTATTGATACACTCCTCAAAACTTCATTACGTTTTATTAATTTTTTATTTTTGCAAATGAATGATTTTCAGCACACAATAGCAATTGCAATTTATTGTCGTAGCTAATTAATGGGGTTTTCAAAGATTTTTTAATAAAGTTTATGTCATTATTGCAGAGAAATTAGAAATTTAAAGGAGCATAACCTCAAAAGTGCTAATCTAAGCGGAATGGAGACACGGTAGTGCCTTCGTCACCGCCATTCATACTTGGCGCTCGAGACACTACTAAAATAAACGTGTCTCTTGATAGGAAGGCGGAGTCAGTTGAGCGCGCCCTCCTCCTTTTCAAGAGAAACAATTATGAATTCTATGCGATGGACTGATGCACAAGATATAAAAAATTTTCTAAATTCTCTGGGGTACTTATTCTACGTGTATATGTAGAATAAATGCAACTTTAGATATTAATTTAATTCTCTATCGATTCCGCTTAACTATTTTTTTAATTGTTTAATTCATTTGAATAATACATTTGAAAGTTCATTTATCTATCTCAAAAAACAATATTTGACAGGATAAAAAAGTAAATAAAGTACAGTTTTCAAGCATAAAGAACTGCAATCTAAATTATGATTTAGAATTTATTTTCGATATACACTTTAAGTACAATCCGTAACTCAGCGGAAACATGCATGACTATAAAGCCAGAGGTCACGGGTTGAAATCTCAGATGAAACTTTTTTTTAATTTTATTTCTTTACTTATTTATATTAGAAATTAATGTTTGAAAAAAATTTATAATATTCATTTTGAATCGAAATAAGCTGAAACATAAATCGTAATTTAGAATTTATCTTAAATAATAATTTTGAATGGAATCCATAGCTCAGCAGAACACATTTGACTATAAAGCCAGCGTCCGCCAGTTCGAAACTTGTAGAAAACTTTCTTTCTATATAAATGGAATTATTTAAATGTAATATTATTTAATATTTATTTCCTGCAAAAAAATTCTCGCTCTATATGTGAGCACAAATAAATAAACACCAGTTAAGTGTACCAAACACTATAAATGTGTGCTACACATCTCTATTTCACTCATACGAAGAAGCAGCGCTATTGAAAACCAGGAAAGCGACTGAGACAGTACACTCCTTCAGAAAGTGTAAGAGAAAAAATACAATAACGAAGTAAGGGGATTGTAGAGCCCCTGTAGGCAAAAAAAAGGTCGAGTAATAAAAACAACAATACGCAGTCATAAAAATTGTTATAAAGATAGGAATGAAAGTAGAAGAGGCTTCTTCGCACAAACAATCTTATTTTCACCTCGGTAAAAATTGAGGTAGATTTTATATCCGCGGAACTTGAGAAATATTTTCAAAGCATACACGCACGCTCCGAGCTTCATTTTTTTTTTAAGTTTCGTGGCACCCAGTCTTGAGACACAAAAATGTCAAAATTCAGTACAATTAAAGCATTGTTAGGTATTGGAAGATGCAGATTTACTTATATCTTAATTTATAAGATTCTTGAAGTTTTTGCACAATCTCGTAATTACGTAATAATTACTTTTTAATACTAAATGAACAATCATTACATTATATTTCATTGTATCGTGAAAACAGTACTTCTGAGTATCTAAAAAATTTAAAAAATTCATTTATAAGTAGATCTGCAAGACTGGGTGCCACGGAACTTGGAATAGAAAATAAATCTCGGAGCGTGCGTGTATGCTTCGAAAATATTTTCCAAGTTCTACGGCACCCAGTCACAACTTATTTTTTAATTTTTTGCGAATTTTGATACTTCTAAGTATCTTAAAAATTTTTAAAATTCATTCATGAATTTAAAAATAATTGAAAAAAATATTTTTAGAGTATATAAGCTCACTCTGATATTCAATTTTCAACGCGGTTCCATCGCATTAGTTGTTAGGGGTAACATCGATAATAATTAGTGCATGAAGTACCATGTTCAAGTTTTTCAATTACCTTTATTTTATTCTGTTGTATTTATAATAGTAGGGTTGAGAACAGTCATTTTAATACCAGTACTAAAAATTGTTTTTATCATGACATTGATGTAATTAAATAAATTAATACTCTACTTTGATTTGTCTATACTTAGCTAGCACCAGATAAAAAGTTTGTAATGACATGTCTTACATTTTATTGCAATATTTCTTGTATATTACTTTTTGAACTGTTCGAATTTTTTTATCTGATGCTACTCAGTGAATACCGCGAGAAGGTGATAGACATCATTCACCAGGGGGGATAGCTATTTAAGGTAGGGATCGAAAGGTTACGGAATGAAGAAAAATGGGATATCCTATCAATTACTTATCTTAATTAAAAGTTAACATTAAATACGGCCCATGTGTTGTTGATGCTATTATCCATAATATGAAAGATCTTCATCACAAATCACATGAGCTGCATTACACTAATATTATATGTAAATTAAATCTAATTTTTTTTTTGGTTTTTTTTTATACTTATAATTAGTACATATCAACTACTTATAATTATTATACTAATTTTTCTTATTTATGACAATTTATCTTTGAATTTGGCTGGTTATTGGTTCTATTTTTCCCATTTTTTCGTTTTTTTAAATTTGATTCTTCTTTTAGATTCATCCACTTTAAATTTTGAAATATAAATGTTCGAACGAATAAATGAACTATGAAATCGCGATGTTCTTCACACGGTTCTTACCAACAATTTCTTCGATTCTAAAACAAATTTTTTGCTCAAGAATATTCGCGATGTTCTCTAAATGAATTATTTTGGGAAATTCGATCGTAAATATATTGTATGCTTTCCGAATGATTTTATGAAACCTATCAGAAGGTACAACTAAATGCCCGAAATTTTAACCATCTAATGTATCATATGCTTTCCAAAAAATTAACAATTCTGTGTTATTCGTCAATTTGTCATTACTTTTAACTAAAATTTTATTGCACTGTTCGCATTCAAATTTTCTGGATAGCCGATTCAGTAAATAACCCGCAACGTAATTAACCGCGCAAATTTCTAAGTTTGGTATTGAAAGTTCTATTATCTGACCTTCACTATCATCGTTCTCATTTTCGAAGAAAGCTTCTATCATTTTCCCATCGTCCGTATCAATATCAGTTTCATCGTCTCTATCGCTGTCAATTTGGTAATCTTTATCTTTATCTATTTCGTGGATTTTTCCATGATTGATCTCATCTACGACAAAATTTTTAGAAAATATATTCAAATCTCTACCTTCATCATCAATGCAGTTAGAACTTTTAAGGGCTGACATTAATCCAGCAATCATGCTACATTGTAAGTTATGCCGAAATTGCATTGAAGATGGATTTGTGTTATTGCCCGAACGATGACGTCAAGTCCCGAATAAATTCTCTAAACAGTCTTGATTGAGGCGTGACGTTAATAAATAGGATTGACCACCATGAAGAACATCTCGTGAAAGTAACGTAATTGAATTTAATGATAAGTCTAATCCTGAAAAGCACGGTGGTAAATCACGCTGATTATCTGCATATTCCCACGTATTAATCCATCCTAATGATTCATCAATAAAATTTTGTACTTGAAAAGACTGAAATGAAATTCCGCGTCGTAATGGATTTCTATCTTTAACGGACTTTGCATTAAGGCGATCAAACATATCATTCACATGTTTTACAAAATTCGCGGTTGCTATGCAATTAGGATTACTTAATGATAAGGTTTGAAACTTAAAAATAAACTTGAAAAAGAGAATCAACACGCTATTTGACGACTCTATACCTATTGATTCGGACTCCTTATCTACTGAAATATTTTCGAACGGCATCGAAATGCTTCGCGGAATTTCAAAATTATTCGTGCTTTCAGATCGATTAAAATTATCCGTACATACCAAATTAAGTGGAGTCGTTTTCAGTAGAGCATTCCAAATTAATCGTCGTCCTTGACCGTTCGGCTTACCTCCAAAAAAGCGCTTTCATCGAAATGTTCTGAACACAGACGTGTGTTTTTTAATTGTTCATATGACAACTCCATCAAATCATCATTACCGCTCCGAACAATCCAATCAGTAGCACTGCAGATAATTGTGATTCTCATTTAGATTTCTACGACTTCTTAAAATAATATAAATAATCCGACATCAGTATTAAGAAGTGAAGTCGAGTGAGGAGAAAAATTAATCCATAAATAAATCTACATTTTCTTATCGCTAACAATACCCAAGGAACTTTTTATTGCAGAAAAAATGCAAAAAAAAAAATTCCTTGAGTATTGTTAGCTACAAACGTATGAAGGTCTATCTATAAATAGAATTTCGGTTCAAACCCAATTACAGCAAGATTGTTTTTTTGTTAAAATTGTATAAAATTGCAATTTTAAGGTGCCAAAATTAATTTTAAATATTAATTGTTATTTTTCCCATAATTATTTTTCTAACCAGTTTTTTTTCTTCCTCTTCTTTGTCCAAATTGCATATTATTGCAATTTGTACATATTAAATAAATAATAAATAATATTCACTTTGTTTTTAGTTTTATTACTCTTCCAATCAATGACGAAAGAGTAATAAGAAATTTAAATAGTGTACAAAGACTTACTTCTATACAGCCATATTAGTTGTAGGATTTTTTTTTAAATTTCAAATTATTAACAACAAAAAACAGTTAAAACGATCCGCGGCGGGTTGCGGCGCTTCGCTGGCAAGCCTTATTCCTACTCTCCGTACCCAAGCCGAGAGCTTATAATTAATAAATATAGAACTCTAAAATGAATGTATGCTAGCTCTGTGGTCAGAGCGCCAGACTTTTATTTTGCCGATGAGGGTTCAATCCTAGCCACGGCCATCATTCGTTAAAATTACATATAATTATTATAATTACCTGTCTATATTAGTTTGTAATTATCTTCTGAATTTTTCCAAAAACGACATAAAAATCGCCTGCTCTGACCACAGAGCTAGCATGTGTTCATTTGATACTTACATGTTTATAAGTCATGAGCTGCAGGCTTGGGTTGCCAACGAAGCGCCGGAACTCGCCACGGAGTGTTTCAACTGTTTTTTGTTGTTTATTATAAAACTTTAGAAAACAATTTTAAACCAATACGATTAGGTCATTATTGTAAACTAGCCGTAACTGAAAAAATTTATATTAAAAATTAAATTTTGGTATTCGAAAATTGCAATTACATGCAATGTTAGCAAGAAAAAAAATTCTTTTAAATCTTTCTTAGTTTTTTTTTGAAAAAAATATGATTCTGTGAATGATCACCTGGAATTTTTCTCGCGAAACTGTGTTTTATTTATTCATTTTTTTTATTATAAAATGTTTTTTTAAACATTTCGAACGATAGTAAGTACATCGAAAAACAACGATTTTCAGTAAAGGTACAGCGGATATTGTGAAATAAATACTTTTTTTGTTGACGACCGATGGCAGCATATCCACCATGACACGTCTAAAATCTAGTGCAAAATGAGTGCATATCTTCATCTTTATTTTCAATAATAATAAAGTAATTAATTTAATTGTATTGTTGTTTTCGGATATAAAGAATAAAATCAGCTTTCGATTGAGTCCTAAATTAACTGAATTCATCCATTTTTGACGCCGTCATTTGTAGAGAAAAATTTGCTCGGAATTTTCTACGGGAAAAGCTGTCTATAGCCCAGCTTTAAGTTATGTAACTCTCAATTTTTGTAATAGCTGCTAATTCGATAATAAAATTAGTAGTAATTTTATCGATTAGTTAATTGGCAACGAAGTTATCAGACCACTTCGATACCAACAGTGTGAAATAGAGTAGGACAGCGAACTTGTGCAGGGTAATAGATTAGTATTTTTTTGTTTTCAAGTTGATATTTCTTGTCTCATAGAATGTAAACATAAAAAAGACATTTGTATACATAAATCTGGATTGGTACACTGAGAATTTCAGTGAAAGTCGTTATTTGTTTAGTTTTCTAACAGTTTTTTTAATTTAAAAATTATTAATAAACATAATTTTTGCATTAATTATTTACAATTTATTTTTTTTTTTATTTTCAGAATGTTAATTTATAAAAAATAAAAGAAATAGCAAAATTCTTTTAACTAATGTTCAATTGTTAATTTATTTTAACTTTTTGATATATAGATCAAGCACTTTCAATCTATTTTCCATTATATAAATATAAATAGTATTAATTTACATTAACATTTTTCAAAGTAAAAATTGATGAATCAAAAGAAATATCGTATTTTTAGTGAATGAAATTATTTCATTACTAAAACAATTAGACAATTGAAGAGAGTAGAACAACAAGTGAGGTGATAGGTGAAGATTCTTTTTCCAACGCGGATATTCACATAAAAAATAAAACAAATTGCAGTTTTAATTGATTAAAATTTAATTTTCAATTAATTATACATATATAATATTATTTTACAGGATCATTTGTGGTCAGAATTAGTTTTAGTTACTGAAAACTTGATTGCTGTTTTAATAATATAATTAGTATTTAGAAAATAAAAATATTATTAAAAATGATCAATAAATAAGTTATTTGATGTATTTTCAAGGTTGTATCACATTTTTAGTGTAGACGGAAGATGGCGTAGGAATATTATCGGTCATTCCTTCCATGGCTGTGATTGTCGTGTATGAGTCACAATTACTTCGAAATAATCCTGTTTAATTATTTTAAATAATGTATAAAGTAAAAAAATATATACAGGATGTTACAGTTGGGTCGGAAACTGAGTACATAGGCATATTAAGAAGGAGAAATGGCGCGGAAAATCCCTTTGCAAAAAATTCGTACGCTGAATATTTACGAAGTTATAAAAGATTGCAATTGACCAAAACAGCAAAGTCGCTGGCGACAAAAAGCTAGTCTTAAACCACAAGAAAACAACAATCAACACTTGAATTGTTGAGTTATCTGAATGAAAATATTGTCACCCAAAAAAATGACAATCGCAGCAAGTATTAAAAACTAGAGAAAAATAAGTTATGTGTGAACATCGTAAGATTCAATTGCTTGGAACAAAAAGTGGGAGTTTAAGTTTACTTGTCGACATCACTTCTTCGAAGGAATAGCTAAGATGATTTGAGGCCAACTGAACCTTCTTTTTTATGTTTAAAATTTTTTGACATTTAAGCCAGTCAAAGTTAGAATAAATTAAAAAATGATGTAGAAACATCATGTCAGACATCACTTTTTATTTTAACCTTGACTGGCTCAAATAGCAGTCAGAACAAAGTCAAAAAATGGTCTAAAAAGATTAAACATCAAAATAGACGTCCATTATTACTCAAGCATATGTCTCCACGAGTCTTCAAGCCCCACTGGACCAGGGAACTCGGTTATCTCGAAAAAGAGGAGCTTCCGTAAGCTGAAATATCTACACATTATCTTCTATCTCTTTCCTTTTCTCTATATTTCCCGAGTGCGTGCGAGTAATCTGGTACCAATTATTGCGTCTAGGACCTCCTGTCCTTCTTCCTTGCTGAGGAATTTTTTTGCGGTACTAAATGTAATGCATTCGAGAACGTTCTTGAGTACTTAATGATTATTATTGATAAAATTAGTATCCTTGAGTAAATATTTTTGCGTCTAGCATTCTTTTAATTAATTCAAGCGATTTGTACCTTTCGTTATAATTATTTTACCAACCAAAATAACGAAATTGATTATTTATTTCATTAATTTGCTTATTTCGCATTAATTGAATTGTTTTATTGTTGCTTAAGCTATTAATTCATGAATAAATCCTCCCTAGTTTTATGTTAGATAAAAGTTAATTTTGGTTGAGTTTAAATTAAATTCTGGTTCTTGATTAATAAATACCTTTCAGTTATAATTAGTTATTGAATGACTTCGTGTGAAGTTTATCTCGTTCGCGTCAATTTTCAGAATTTTCCGAAAATACAAGCCTCTGAAAATCTAAGAACATATTTGTTCTGACTTCAATTAACTGGTGGAAAAAGATGGACAAAGATTACAGGTGGACGGTAATCGGAATTATGTAGACTGTATTTTTTCGGATATTTATTCGGATATAACTGTTGAGTAGAATATCACAGGAAAATTGTAAGTTTTCCTGTGCTGGTCTCTGCACCAGGAGTAGTCTGCGCGCTTTTTGTAAGAAGGTGCTGATGCGGACTAACTTGAGCTTACTGATGAGAGTCAGGCTGATTGGTGAGTTCACAAGCATCACTGTAGATGACTAACTGGTGAGTCATTCCATTTCTGAAGAATATTCTGGAGAGTTCTCTGGGTGTTCACGAGAGAGTTCGACTGCGTGAGCTCTTTGCTAGTACACACGTACCGAGTTGAGTGTTACAACGAGTTGTCCGTGGGTTGGCATCGTCCGATGATACCCAAGAGTCGACCGAGTACGAACTTCGTACAAATACTATCAGTAACCGACGAATACAGAAGACTACAGACCGTTTTTCCCGAAAACTTTGCGTTCTAGAAGCTTCTAGGTTCAAATTCATCATTAATCCGATATATGATACTTTGCGATCGCATCAAATTAACGCATAGTTTGACGACTGTTCCCAAAGTAATCGAAAGTTACGTGAATACATTTTTTGAGAATACTTCGATAAAAAAATGGGAGCAACATCAAGCAATATCTGTTTCATTCGATATTAAAAAGTGGAAAAATGAAATATAGTACATCTACGATCTTTTTAGGACATCTTTAATAATGCATGCCTTGGACTATGATCTATGTATAATATATAACATCACAAATTAGTAACCTTAACACAGCGACAATACGTTAGAAACATCAAGTTTTTATAAAATATTGTATTGATATTTCAGAGAATGTCCCCAAAGTATCCATTAAATCTAATCATATCATTTGTTTGTAATGAATCAAGTGTATATTTTGAAGACTGTCCTCAATTTATATGTCGATTGTGTCTATACAATTAGCCTTTATACTGCAGTGATATTTTGGAGACTGTCTTTAAAGTATATATTGAATCTGTTTAGTGCATTTGCTTGTAATGTATCAAGTGTATATTTTAAGTAAGGCAAAAATGTAACAAATTGATAATAGATTTTCTGATGCACCTAATTGAATCTCGGTACATTTTGGAGATTTCTTATGCTCCTATATTAGATTTTTCTACTCTGAATTAGTTGACAGAACGAGTATGTTATTATTCCTGCAAAGAAAAAAATTATGGTGTTATAATCATCTGATTTTGCAATATCGGGATTTTAACAAATCATGATATGTGAGGAGTTCATATAAACTGTCGTTAAGAAGTCCATATTTATGTACGTACATATTGGTCACACTAATCAGGGTTCGGATATATTTTATTTATGAATAAAAAAAATGAGACTTAAAACTGGCAAAGGTTTTGAATAATGATAGAATAAAGCGTTGACATTTATTTGTTGATAGATGTATGTATGCAAAATAATTATAAAAAACATTACTTGAAAATTATGTCTTAAACTATCACCGCAACATACTTTTGTTTCTCCTCACCACAATTACTTAGGAGTAATTTAATCTTTAATAGATGTATGTATGTAAAATAATTTCCGCTAATTCTTTTATATTGACACAAAGTCATACAGATACATACACTAAAAATTTAACTAACTTTAATGAACTTTTGTTCTTCCTTACAATAACTACATTAAGTATTGACACTTATATGGTAATAGCTGTATGTCAAGAAATTTCTATTAATTCTTTCGTATTTGAATTCTTGTATGTGTCTTAATGACTTGAAGGACAACAGATAAGATGTCCGTAGGACTTTGATTAAATATAATTTGCATCGTCACTTTTTAGATACGTGACGCTCTGCAAATAGATACCATGTACAACATGATGATACTTTGGAGACATAACCTGGAAGATTATATCTTAAACTATCACTACAATAAAAATTCATTTGTTCTTACAATAATTACCCAAAAGTATCAACATTTATTTTCTAATAGTTGTATGACAAGAAATTTTGTTGATTCTTCCGTATTTAAATTAGTGCATGCCTTCGTATGATTAAGAGGACGTAAAATATGATATGCTCTGTCAACATTTAAAGACGTGACGCCCTGCAAATGGACGTCATACATAATATGATTATACTTTGGGGACATATCGTATCAACTATGTCTCAAACTATCAACACAACGAACATTTTTTGGTTTTCTCAATAATCACTCAAAAGTATCAAATTTTATTTGTTAAAAGATGTTTGCAAAGAAATTTCGTTGATCCTTTCGTATTTCAATTAGTGCATTACACCGTATGACTAGGGGACATAAAATACGATTTACTCCGTCACCATTGTACCAAGTATTGGCATTAATTTGGTAATAGTTCTATGCGAAGAAATTTTGTTGATTTTTTCGTATTTAATTTAGTATATGTGTCCCTATGACTTTAATGACATCCAATACGATTTGCTGCGTAACAGTTTAGATACGTGATCCCTGACAATCGACATCATGTATAACATAGTAATACTTTGGAGACAATACGTATTAACTATGTTTTAAACTATCACCACTACAGATTTTGTTGTTCAAAGCTATTACCGCAATTGATGTCCGTTCACTTACTACACAATTACTCAGAAACATTCGACATTTATTTGTTAATAGATGTATGTAAAATAATTCGAATGGAATTTTTTGCATTCAAATGTGCATGTCTCTGTATGAGTTCTAGGATCTATAATATTATTTTCTCCGTCGCTTTCCAAAACAATGTTTGAAAACATCTTGTATTAACTATGTCCTAAACTATCATCACTACAGAGTTTTGTTTCTCCGCTCAGTAATTATTCAAAAG